>NC_068350.1:28667464-28803388 GCF_014633365.1 Diospyros lotus
AACAAGATATATATAGCGTTCACCAACTACAGTAAACAGCACAACACAAGAAACCCACAGCAATATATATCCCAAAGTAACAGCAGTCAAGCAAGGAATAATAGAGATCCAAACCCGGATTCCAGTGACGGGAACCCCACACAGCAAGTGGCAGAGGGGAGACATCAATGCCCGGCAGACGGCAACCACGACCGGCCGGATCTGGCAGAACAGCAAAAGGAGTTTGCTTTCTGTGACTGACTTTGAGAACGACGATGACTAAGGTTGTGGTGCCTGAAACCAAGACAAGATCTGCCTTTTATAGCAAGGTCAAGGGCACCGAACAGACTTTGCAATCAAACCAGCATTGAACGCTGACATCAATGCCCGTCGCTTGGGGAAGACGAAGCAGCAACAAAAAATTAATAGAGACTGCTTCGGTAACCAGACAGCCACTGGAAGGAGAGGAAATAAAATAAAAGAAAATGTTTTTTTTATTTATTATTTCCTTCTTGTCCGACTAACCAGATGGACGGCGACACGCATGAGGGCCAAGGGGTTCGCCCGCTCACAAAATCTAGGTGCCCCTTAGGGCCAAACCCAAGAGAGAGGGTGGAGTATAAATACCCATTACTAACTCTTTACACAACCAATGTGGGACCAACACCCACACTCACACACTACAAAACACAACAGTTTCAATCAACAAAAGTAACAAGTAAACAGAAGTAAGAACAAGGTGCCATGTATGTTGTGAACTTGGGCCCATAACATATTGAAGATGAGAATGAGTTTTCAAACTGAGGCAGATCAATAAGGTGGCCATTGGATGGTCGCATTCCTTACAGTGGTTGATCACAGAATTCTCATGTGTTATTGGGTTGTAAAATCAATTAGAGAATTAAGAATCTCCTAACTTTTGTAGTTAATTATGTAAAATGTGAGGATGCATGGGACATCTGGTTACAATTTATGTAATTTCCTTTTGTGGTATTCATTGTTTTCAGAGCCAAAAATGAGGAAACTTTGAAAAAGATATTGATATAATTTTCATTTGCGCATGATAACTATTCTTACTTAGAAAAAGATATTATTTGATATAATTTTCATTTGTGCATGATAACTATTCTTGGAACCTGAGATAATCTGTTTGTCAGATTTAATAAATGGGGTCACTTGAAATTTTTTTTATAATAATTTTAAAACTAATCCATCTTAAGTAGTCCATTGAGTTTATAGGGTTCCAGAACCAGAAAACATTTTCCATAACAATAACAAGCCGCAAAGTTCTTGTCATGTTCTTACCTTTTTCATATGGCTTTCCACAGCATCACATGCTTTTAGAAGAACCTCAAGTATGTCTAACTGAAACCAAGCCAAAAGAAAGGAGTAAGGTTTACAGCACCCTAAATATCCACATGTACACAGACCGAATGCAAATATTGATGCTTTCAACCACATACGATATCAATTTTCAGGTTCACATAACCAAAAAAAAAAAAAAATGAACCTAATGCAACAATGTCAACTTTTCTTGAAAATTGAGTAATCCTTTTAACACTTCTAGCATTGAAATATTCCTCATCATAATCAGTGGCAAACCTGGATTAAAGAGAGAGGGTTGCATCAAATGGCCAAGAGTCAACATAAAAATCATAGGATCTTTTAACATAAAGTTTAGGCAAGATACTATTTCGTTAGAGCATAATCTCTAAGCAATGCATTGTATTGCCCCAATTACAGTCAAAGATGAGCCAGTGCTGCTGCATTAGTACCTGAATGTAGTGTTAACTATACAAGAGTTTTCACATTGTCATTGACAAAGGCGAAGAAAGAAATTGTAATGATAAGATCAGCAGAATAAAATCAATATTATTTTGCCTCTTAAGACACAAGAAAGGTTGCTGAGAAGGATAAAATATTGGCTGAGTTAGGATATAAATTTTGGTACTAAAGAAAGCATAGAATGAAGAATGAAATAGGAAATATTATGGAAAAGATGAGGTGGTGGATGTGAAAAGGTTGGGAAATAAGATTTATTGCAATTAAAATTATTCTAGGAGAAAAGAATTTGAACTTTGACAAAAAGATCAGAAATTTTGTCAATACGTATGCACACAAGTTAGATTGAAAGAAGAGTAAAGACAAAATTTGAAATGATTTGAAAGGGTTGTTGCATGAAATTCTTGAAGGAGAAAAGACCATTACAAGAGATGATTTAGATGACCATGCGACTAGAGAAGTGACGGGGTATAGAATGTATGCATGAAGATTTATGACAAGGAAAAAAATAATGAAAGAAAAGCTTTTTTGGATTTTACCAAAGCATATCATCCTAGCTAATACCATGTTTATGAACTAGGATGAACATTTGATTACATAAAAAATTTCTTATCAATTACCCAAATAGACTACTTGGAGAGTGCCTGACCATTTGAAACATGCTTATGATCCTTGACACGACCAAGAAATGAAAGAAGAAGCTAAGTGAAATATATACAATAACAACATATCCAGTCTTTATCCCATTATGTGGGGTCGACTACATAAATTCTAGACTTCCATGTAATTCTGTTTTTTATCATATCTTCATTTAGGCCTGACCCATACACTTCATATTTGTCAAGTCCTTGAATTAGGACTTGGCAAATTCAGTAGTTCCGATCGAGAAAGAGAGGGAAAAGAGAATTAGAATAGAGAGATTAGAAAAGTCGACAGGGAGAATGATTTATTCATCAATCAATCAGTAAAACCCCCATGTGCCGTAGGTCTCCTTATTAATAAGACCTCTAGCTATACAATGGTTCTTCTAATCCTCCTAACCGTCTCTTGAGGCTGTTACAACAGCCTCTCCCGCCTCCTAACTTCCCCCCAACAGTTTAGTAGAGGTAAAGATTATAAAATAACCCCCAGGGTCATGACAATATCAAACTTTAATGTCTCTCCCAAAGTCTTCTTGGGTTTACCTCTCTCTTTTTTTGGCTAATTGTTCCATTTTATCAACTTTTCTCACAAGAGCGTCTCTTGGTTTTCTTCTCACATGACCAAATCATCTTATTCTAGTCTCTCTCATCTTCTTCTCGATTGGCACTACTCCTACCTTATGACGAATAACCTCATTTCTAATTTTATCTTTCTTATATGGTTGCACATCCATCTTAGCATCCTCATCTCCGCTACGCTCGTCTTTTACTCATGCTGGTATTTAACTGCCCAATATTCTAAGTCATACAACAAAACTAGTCTTATAGCTGTTCTATAGAATTTTCCTTTCAATTTTAATGGGATTTTATCATCACATAACACCTCTGATGCATTTCTCCATTTTAGCCAACCTGCCTTAATTCTATACGTGACATCCTCGTGAATTTCTCCATCTTTTTAATCACTAATCCCAAATATCGAAAATGGTCTTTTCTTTGTATGATTTGGTCTTCCAATTTTATTATAACATCACTCACTCTTGCATTCTTACTAAATTTATATTCCATATATTCTATTTTCCTTTTACTTAATTTAAATCCCTTAGATTCTAAATTGTTTCTCCACAATTCAAGCTCAGTGTTCACTTCCTCTTTTGTTTCATCCACCAACACTATGTCATCTGCAAATAGCATACACCATGGCACCTCTGTCTGAATGTGTTTAGTAAATTCATCCATTAATAAAGCAAATAAGTATGGACTTAGTGCAAAACCTAGATGCAGTCCTATTGTAATTTTAAACAGTTCAGTATTCCCTCCACATGTTCTGACCCTTGTCCCTGCATCGTGATACATGTCTTTAAGGGCTTGTATATAGGCTATTCGGACTCATTTCTTCTCTAAAACCCTCCATAATATTTCTTTAGGAACCCTATCATTAGCCTTTTCTAGATTTATAAACACCATATGCAGGTCCTTCTGATAATCCCGATACCTTTCCATTAGGCGACTCAGTAGGTATATAGCTTCTATTGTTGACTTACCAGGCATGAAACCAAACTGATTTTCTAAGACATCTATTTCTTTTCTGAGCCTCTGCTCTATTAAGTGAAATGTATACAACAACATATCCAGCCTTTATCCCACTATGTGGGGTCGGCTACATGAATTCTAGACTTCCATGTATTTCTATCTTTTGTTATATCTTCATTGAGATCCATACACTTCATATCAAACTTTAATGTCTCCCTCAAAGTCTTCTATTAAGTAAAATGTATAACAAACAAAAATCAAAAGGTGCTAGAAAGTGAAGGGACAATCACCAAAAGATGAAAGGAGTACTTTTCAAAATTATTCAATGAACGTAGAGAAACAAATATTACAATGGGATATTTTGGAAATACTGTAGAAGATAGGAATTGCATGTTCAATAGATGTATTTGTCCAAACAAACATGAAATAAACTATGAAGAAGATAAAAAAAGGTAAGGTAGTTCAACCGAATAACATTCCAATAGAAGGATGAAATACACGAAAGAAGGGATTTTATGGTAAGAAAAATTATTAACATGATCCTTAAATGAATAGGATGCTTGATTAGTGAAAAAAAGTGTCTCCCATGTTAATTATAAGAATAAAAGAGAGGTTCAAAGTTGTAAAAATTATAAAACAATCAAAGTAATGAGCCATATTATGAAATTTTAGGAAAGGATGATTGAACAAAGATTACGAAAAAGAGCATTTTAGTACCGATTTGGAAGAATAAAGAAGATGTTCGAAGTTGCGGAAATTACAAAGCATAATTAAGCCAAGTTAAGAAAAGAAATCAGTCTCCTAAAACTAATTTAGTTTTATGTCTACTAGGTCAATGATGGGAACCTATCTACTTATTAAGGCATCACCAGAAAGGCTCACAGATAAACAGATGAATTTGCATAGAATGCTTATGGATTTTAAAAAAACAGTTATGAAGTCCCCTAAATAAGTCTTTTGGAGGATTTTGGTGGGATTCAAGAAAACTGATAGGATTCCGATTAAGTAAGGAAATCATTGCTGGTATTTTAACTCTAGATTACAAGGAAAAATGTAAACAAAGGAAAAGAATGGGTATTTGAGAGGCCCAGAACTCTCCTGTAAAGACTGCTTCAATTTCTTCACACCTTTCTCTCTCTTCTATTCCCTATTTATAGGTTGTTATTCTCCCTCCATAATCGCATCTGGTTATGCACATGCTGGTTTGTTACTAGCCAAGTTTCGATTCTACCCTTGGTGCACATGCTGGCTGTTACACAAACCTAACTGTGTTACCATCCTGCCCTTGACTCCTGGACTGCCTTTGGTAGGTCCGCAAAACTGGATGCCTATCATTATTCTCCTCCCCAACTTTCACCTTGTCCTCAAGGTGGAAAGTGGGAAATTGCTGTTGAATTAGGTTATAGGACTCCCAAGTAGCTTCCAACGACGGTAACTCCTTCCATTGAATTAGAACATCCAATCCACGTAAATTACTTCCTATTCTTGGTCGGACTACCAATACCGCCTATGGCTCCACCAACATCTCTAAATCTGGACTTAGTTGATTGGGAATCTCCACAGTGGCTTTCGAGGCCCTTTGGACTCACGTAGTTGGGACACAGGGAAGACGGGGTGAATGTTGCAATGTGACAACAACGTTAACTTGTAGGCTACAGGCCCTACCTCCTTTTCAATTTCGAATGGATCATAAAATTTAGGAGTCAACTTCTCATTTGAACAGGCAACCAATGTTTTTTTGCGATAAGGCCTTAGCTTCAAGTAGACTACGTCCCCTACCTTGTACTTCACCTCTCTTCTTTTCATATCTACCCCCTTCTTCATTACCGCTTGGGCTCTTAGTAGTTGTGCCTTAAGTTCCTCCAAAATTTGATCTCTTTTAATCAACTGTTGCTCAACCACCGAAACTGGAGTGGATCCCCTTTCAACCCGCAATATTGTTGGTGGTTCTCGCACATACACTGCCTGGAATGGGGTTATCCTCGAGGTTGTGTGGTATGAAGTGTTATACCATAGTTCAGCCCAAGGCAACCACATATACCAAGCTTTAGGTTTGGAGGAAGCAAAACAACGCAGGTATGTTTCCAGGGTCCTATTAAGTACCTCTGTTTGGCCATCTATTTGCAGGTGGTAAGTTGTGCTGCGGTGGAGCTTGGAGGCAAAACAATTTCTCCCAAAATCTGCTCCTGAAAATCTTATCCCTATCTGATACAATAGATCGTGGTAGACTATGAAGCCTCACAACTTCTTTGATAAAAACCTCTGCCACCTCTCCTACTGTAAATGGATGCTTAAGTCTAATAAAATGTCCATACTTACTAAGTCTATCCACCACCACCAAAATAGAGTCCATTTTGCCCGACCTTGGTAAGCCCTTAATGAAGTCCATAGCAATATCATTCCAAATTTGATTTGGGATAGGAAGGGGCTGCAAGAGTCCTCCTAGCTTTAGGGCCAGATATTTGTTTTGCTGGCAAACATCACAGTTACTCACATACCGGTGGCTGTCATGCTTCATCCTGGCCAATAGACATTAGCTGCAATCATTTTGTAAATTTTCAAAAATCCTGAGTGTCCTCCCACACTTCCATTGTGTCCCTCATGTAGTAGCAGTGGAATGAGAGAAGATCCCCTTGGTAGGTACAACCGACCCTTGTAAAGAAGGTGGTTGTCCACCAATTGGAAATTAGGTCAGGAGGAAGGATCAAATTGGAGGTCCCTAACAACCCCTTGCAACCTTTCATCTTTTTCTACTTCACGAGCCAATTGATCCAGTTGGAGCACCTTAGGAACTGTCAAGGCTAATAGGGTTGCAGAGTGGCTGATTCAGGACAGGCCATCTGCTGCCTTATTCCAATCCGGGGCAGTATTGTATCTCAAACTGAAATCCCATTAATTTCACCATCCACTTCTGATATTCTGGACTCACCAACCGTTGCTCCATCAGGAATTTGAGACTCTTCTGATCAGTTCGAACCACAAACTTCCTTCCCAACAAGTAATGTCTCCATTTTTGCATCGCAAACACGATGGCCATCAATTCTCGTTCATAAGCCGATTTCCTCCTCCCTAACTGACTAAAAGCATGACTGAAATAAACAATAGGTCTGTGATCTTGCATTAATACTACCCCCATACTGTGTCCCGACACATCCGTTTCAACTACAAATAGCTTGCCAAAATCCAACAAGGCTAAAATTGGTAGCGACACCATTGCAACCTTAAGCCTTTGGAGGGTTTGCTCGACTGTCTCATCCCAGAAAAAATTGTTCTTTTGTAGTCACTCTGTGAGAGATCATGCCTACCTGTCATAGTCCTTAACAAATCGTCTATAATACCCCGTGAGCCAGAGAAAACCTCTCAATTCCTTCAACGTTGCAGGAGTGGACCAATCTAACATAGCTTTCACCTTGCTACAATCAGCTGAAACCCCCTATTGTGATATGATGTGACCAAAATATTCAATTTCTAGCTGTCCGAACAAGCACTTATTCCTATTCACAAATAACTGGTTATCTGCTAGCACTCTCAAAACACAACATAAATGTTGTGCATATTGCTTAAAATCCTTGCTAAAAACTAGTATATCATCAAAAAATATTAACACAAAACGCCTTAATTGCTCCCTAAAAATGTCATTCATCAACGATTGAAACGTGGTTGGCGTGTTCGACAACCCGAACGACATAACAAGAAACTTGTAATGGCCTTCATGCATCCTGAAGGCAGTCTTCAGAACATCCTCAGCCTTGACTCGAATCTGATGATAACTAGACTTAAGATCGAGTTTGGAGAAAACCGTGGCCCCATGTAGCTCATCCAACAACTCCTCTATTACTGGAATTAGAAATTTGTCGGCCACTGTCACCTTCTTCAAAGCCCTATAGTCCACACAAAAACGCCACCCCCCATCCTTCTTCTTGACAAGCAACACCGGACTAGAAAAAGGGCTGGAACTCAATTGTATAATCCCGACGGCTAACATTTCACCTACCATTTTCTCAATCTCATTTTTCTGAAGGTAAGGGTAACAATAGGGCCGTACACTAACTGGTACAGTGCCTGGGAGTAGATTGATTGCATGGTTTTTTTTCCTGGAAGGAGGCAGCCTTTTCGGTGTTGTAAACACCCCTTCAAACTCAGCCAACACCTCCTTTAGGAACAAAGGAACTTCTGCCTGACATTCATTGAATTCTACTGCCATCATTCCTAGTTCTAGCAGCATTCCTTCTCCATTCTCCTTAAAGGCCTTCATCATAGCCTTCAAGGATACCAAAGTTTTGCTCAAGCTAGGGTCTCCCTGCAAAGTCACGACCAATCCCCCAACCTAAAACTTCATAGTTAAGGCCTTCCAATCCACGCTCATCTTTCCCACGGCAGCTAACCACTTCATCCCAAGGATTACATCAGAGCTACCCAATTCCAAGGGCAAAAAGTCTTCAACAATTCCCCCATTTTTGTTCATTTTTCATCTCCAATGTTTTGTTCTTGATTCTATTCCATCAAATCCATCTGATTGTCAATCCACTCCTAGGCTAAACCCTAGGTACATGACACCCTTGACTTTTCTCAGCCAAGCCTTAGCCCCGAAGCACTTGAGACTAAGCATTTATGACAAGGAGCTGATTGCAGTGTTAATGGCAGTAGACAAGTGGAGATATTATCTAGAAGGGAACCGGTTTGTGATAAAGACTGACCATGAGAGCCTCAAATTCCTATTGCAACAAAGGCTGCACGCTCAATTATAGAAAAAAAGAGTTTCTAAGCTGCTAGGGATGGATTACACCATACAGGACAAAAAGGGGAAAGAAAACACCGTGGCAGATATACCATTAAGGAGGAGAAAGTGAGTTACCAAGCTATCTCTTCTATGGTGCCTGATTGGGTGAAGGAGATAACAGTAAGTTATGAACAAACTGCATGGCATGGGATCTTGTGACTCAACTAGCACAAAATAGGAGAAGATGAACAGCTCAAAAGGACCCTGCAATCTTTGCACAACTCACCCATAGGAGGTCATTAGGGCTTAAATGTCACTTATCACAATGTAAGGCAATTGTTTTACTGGATTGGACAGAAGAGGCATGTAACCAAATATGTGTTGGAATGCCCGGTCTGTCAACTTTGTAAGCATGAGTAGGTTCCGTATCCAAGCCTATTGTAGCCACTCGACATTCCAGATCAAGCGTGATCGCAAATCTCTATAGATTTCGTGGAAGGTTTGCCTAAATTAGAAGGGAAGAGTGTCGTGTTAGTGGTAGTCGACAAACTAACTAAATTTGGTCATTTCATAAGTATGGCTTATCCCTTTACAGCCCCTGAGGTAGCAAGGTTGTTGTTAGATTATGTGGTGAAAATACATGGGTTGCCTCTGTCCATCATCCCAAACAGGAACAAAATATTCACCAACAACTTTTGGAAAGAGCTATTCAAACAATTCGGAATAGGGTTGCACATGTCAACGACATATCCGAAATTGACGGACAAACCAAAAGAGTGAACCAATGCCTAGAGACTTACCTTAGATGCATCTGCTTTTCTAAGCCCAGGAGTTGGAACAGGTGGCTACCACTAGCCCAATGGTGGTATAATTCAAACTTCCACCAACCCTTAAAGAGATCCCCATTTGAGGCCCTCTTTAGATATAAGCCACCCTTAATTCTTGCTATCATGCAATATTAAAGAACTGAAATGGCAACAGATTAGTACTTGCAACAAAGACAAGAAGCATTAAAGGTAATAAAGAAGAAGTTAACAGTAGCATAGAACTGGATGAAACAAATGACAGATAGGCGAAGGAGTGAGAGAACTTTCGAGATGGGAGACATAGTTTATTTAAAGGTTAAAAGATTTCAGTAACAACTTTTTTCTACAACCCCTAGATCAAAGTTCAGTCCCAAGTATTATGGATTATTTCCTACCATAGCCAAGGTTGGGAAGGTGGCATACAAGCTGCAATTATCGGAAGGAGTGATGATCCACCTCGTTTTTCATGTTTCACTGTTAAAAAGTCCATGAGGCCTACTGAATTAACTAGCTTGGACCTACCTCCTATGGAAGAAGATTCATCAACAAGAGTGGAGCCGCTTTCAGTGCCAGAGAAGAGAGTCATCCATCAAAATTCCATACCTCTCACCCAAGTCTTGGTGTAGTGGAGTCACCTGAACCCTAATCGCACAACTTGGGAATATCTGCCTAATCTTCTCAAACAATTCCCCCAAGTTGCCCAACTTTTGTAATTCCTTGAGGACAAGAAATGTTTCACGGGGGGAGTATTTCTCACATTCCTAAGCGTAGGATAGTAAATTTAATTTTCCTTTATGATATGAGGGTTGTACTTAGTTGGTTAGGAGCAGCCATGCCTTACGAAGTGTACATTCTCGATTGGTTACTCCCCAGCTGTAGGCTATATATAAGGCCATAGCCAGATATTGCAAGGCATGTGATGAATGAGATATCATCTTTTCTCTCTCCATTCTGTTATCTTCTCTCTCTCTCGTATCTTCTCTTTTTCTCTCTCTTTCGTATCTTCTATCCTCCTAAATTCTTCTCCAATTCTTGAATATACCTTCTCAAACCCTTGTCAAATCTGGGGATTTGACACCTATCTTCGAAGAAACCCTAGGTCAAGTCCAAGTTGCTGACACAATCTAACCACTTCTCAAGGTAAGAGATTTGCCACGCGAACATCAAATGTCTTCTTGCAAGCAATAAAATGGGCCATCTTTGAAAATCAATCCACCACAACCAAGATGGAATTAACACCCCTAGTAGTCCACGGTGAAACCCAATACAGAGTCCATGCTTACATCAATCCATGGGGCCATAGGGACTGGTAAAGGAGTATATAGACCTGTATTTGTTGTTGCCCCTTCAAAACTTGGCAGGTGCAACAATTGAGTGACATAATTATACACATCCCAACTAGTGGAAGGCAAAAATTACCTTCAGCCACTAAAAGACACCCTAGAACTTACACCAAAATATAACACATACCCCCCCCCCCCCCCCCCCCCCCCCGCAAAAAAAAAAAAAAAAAAGAGGCTAGAATTACCAAAATACCCCTAACACCCAATTAGAAAGAACAAAAAACACATGGAAAACAGAATTATGTACAGGTTTTCATCAAGTGATCTATACAAGTCTACACCTACCACAACACATTTTAGAGCAGGTCACCGTGCATTTTCATACAAATTCCACATATGGAGGTAACTAGAATTTCAAGTATGATAAGTCTCCCCTACAAGGTGGTTTGATCCATCAAAGAACAATGATGGCATGTTGATCACCACATACCCCTATGCTACTATCCTATAAAATATAATGCAGGGCTTTAATAAGTATCAAAACTAGGAAATTCAAGCAAGATAGAGGAAAAGCATTCTTCTAAAGATAGAAGTGGATCATAGAAGTTTTCTCAATTTTGGATATATGAATGATTACAAATAATGAGATCCACCCCAGAAGAACAAAATAGACAAGTTGAAAGTTCAATTACAAGTATGGCTGATAGTTACCTTTGTATCAGGATCTTTCAACTTTAACAGAACTTCAGCAATAGCATCACGACAAATGTCACACTTATCCCCAGACAGTGGCCAGGAAGTGACTAACTTTTGTTTACAAAGATTAACTTTTTGGCAGAAATCTTCAGGTTTGACTGATTCAACCTCTTGGAAGAAAAGGGGAATATAATAGTCCACCAACGCAATGCACTGCAAGATATCATTACAGATGCAAGTTAATAACATGTTTTCCAGCAATAAAAGGAAACAAACTCCAGCGTAAATATCCAGGAGCTTCAAACTAGACAAGATGCTTTAGCATCTTCTACACATGGCAAATTCAATATCCTACAGGTATACTACACTTATCCTACAGGTTCCTTACCTAGAATACACTTATCCTACAGGTATACTTCACAATTTTGATTGTGGAACACCTAAAATCAATGCTTATTGAGATGTATTTATTTAATAGACTTTAAATTGTCATCATTCATGCAACATATCTAAACGACATGGGCCAGGAAACTGATCTGTTTTAAATGCCTAGTCACCATGAAAAAGAAGGGAGTGATTCAACATACTATTAACTGCTGAAAATTCAAATAAGCCAACTAGTAACTGCTCAAATCATGTGGCTTCAGATGTTTTCAGTTGGCTATCATCAGAAAATATCTAATGACTACCTAGAGCAGGTATTATCAAATCCTAAAAGTATTCTCAAGTCTGAAATTATGCCTGACATTGCCTACAGCTTAGGAATGTGGAGAACAAAAAGGATTATTAAGTTCAACTGCAACACTACACAGACTCACATGTCGCTCAAAATGGTGTAACTGAGAGCAGGCCTTGTGAAGTATGTCAATGATCTGTGTCTGAGTATTGTTTTCCTCAAGGTAATCAACTGCCTGTGTAGCAAACTCTTCACACAATGTGCACAAATTTTTATTTCTGCTAACTTTGGAATCTTTTGCTCCAACTTCAGACTCCTTGCAATGTATCTGCAAAACTGATGCCAGAAACACTAAATTGATATACATTAAATATCACAAGCATCTTCATGTTAACAACCCTTTCCACACAATGCCTAGAAAATTTAGCAACCTCAAAGTTCCTCTATTGTGAAACCATTTTCAGTATTCAACATTTTTGTTAGAGTATCTCACAGCTTACCACTCTATTCTCTCAACCCAACCAGCTTCCTACCACAAGAATATATTGATAACAAAGAACAGAAAAGAGAACAACACAACCACACGAGACAACAGCAAGATTTATCCTGGTTCGGTCTTGAAATCCAAGACCTACATCCAGACTGCTTAGGAGCCACTGAAATCCACTATCTTGAAGTCACCAAGGATGATTACAATGAGAACTTAATCCCTCCCGCCCATATACACTGAAAGCTATAGGGATTATAGGAAATACAAGCTAGAACCAGCCACTCCCAATCTCTCGCACTCAATCCCAACTTAAGACAGTAAATCTGAAACAATCCTTCATGATTGCTGGCACACTAAGACTCTCTATATCTCAAACCTATCCACGACCCCTATTTATAGGATATAGGGGTGGTTGAGCACAAGGAATAAAACTAACTAACAGCCTAACCGAATAACTAACACATAAAGCTGGCAGCCTTCTTCTAGAAACAGACCTTCTAGAAGAACAATTAAATCTAACACTAAATCAGGAATTAAAAATATGCAGCAATACAAAAAATACATGATTACATTTAATCTAATCTAATACAAATGTTACAACAATTTTTAATGGACAAATCTGGTAGGCATGCAAGTTAAGGATTTGCTGTCCCAAAAATTTATAAACAATTAGAATAAACAAGAAAATAATAAGAAATATGATTTGGATAATTTGCAAAACATGCAGACTTACACATTTTAGCAGCTGGGAAAACAAGGCCTGACTTGGGAACAAACAATAGACAAGCGTATGTCTGGAAGACACATAACCTCACAATAGTAGAATATTGAAAAAGATATTGACAAAATTACTACCTGAAACATCAGATGTCATGCTTTCTCCACTAGATAGACCATTAGTCAGTAATTCTCTGGCATTGCAGGCCCAGCTGGCACTGAGAACCAAAGCAACTAAGAGTGGAACTGTCTTAACCATGGTGCCTGAAGTGAAAGCAACTTGATTCAACCAAAAGAAGATTATGATTCGTGTTTTGGGGGGTGGGGGGGATAAAGATTATCCGATCAGCAACATATCAAACTGAGATTGCCCATCAGAAACATATCAAACTTGTTAAGGCACTAATAACAGAATATCAAGTCTCATAACTGGTTATGTCTTAGATGGACTTGCCATTAATACAAGGAGTAAACGAACAAAACATGCAAATCATCGTGTATTTTTTAACAGCATGAACTAATCCTAATGATACAAATATAAAGAAGTTGGTAAAGGCCAAATCACAAAAAGTAACTTCATCATTTATCTGTTTAAACCTCATTAAAAGATGGTTGCAAAGTAGATAGGACCTAGTAATCTTCATATTTCTGCATCAGCCTAATTAGACGTGATTCCTAGGTTGGAGCAAACACTTAATGGACTTGAAATTTATTGGGTATTTGATCATGAAATAGTCTTATGCTGCCCTAAAATGCTTCTTTCTTGGCAAGAGCAATCTGGCCTGTTAATTTTTTAGCTTGTTTAATATATATAAAAGTAAAAACCATCCCAAAATGCAGAGAAATGAGAAACAAAAATAATAAATTAAAGGGTTCAAAAAGTGCTAAATCTGGAGGAAAGTGAAGTAGTGATCCTAGCTGAAAGAAAAAAAATAAATTAAGTAAAGGTGATCCTAGCTGAAAGGAGGCTGCAAAGAGTGCTAAATCAAAGGAAAGTTGGTAGTTGGCTGGGTTGTGCTGAAAAGAGTTTATTCTCATTGAATAAAATCTGAGAGGGAGTTGAGATGTTGAAAAGAAGAGAAATCAGCTGAATAAAGCTGAGGGAGGCTGATATGTGGTTTGGGTTTGGGTTCATATGCTTAACTCACTAGCCATTGAGGTTTGGGTTTATTCTCAATGGGCCCTTCATCTCAACTCGCTAGCCATTGAGGTTTGGGTTCATATGCTAATATGTGGTTTATCCTTATATCCGGACCTTTGGCCCAACTAATCCCCGTGAGCACAAGCAAACCACCTCCTTCACATGACCCAAGCAAAGCTCCAGCACGTGGCAACCAGAGCTCAGCATCAGCCACAAAGGGCACACAATGCCAACACAAGCCGCACCACACAGTGTGATGAGCAAAGCTTTGCATCAACCACACGCGACGTGAAGGGTCACACAGACCCCAGCACGCATTGTGGCAAGTGTGTCCCCCCCCCCCCCCCCCCCCCCCCCCAAAAGAATCCAGCTAGAAAATGCCTTCTGCATGCAGTCAGCAAGACTCAAACCTACACCAAGCAACCCCAAGATCATAGCAAGGACTAGCCTGGACAACCCGGGCTTAATATGTGGTCTATCATCCTATACAATTATTGATGCTTGGATATAAGTTGCACGGGATTATGTATGAGAGGCATGTGATTGAGTGATTTAGATAACAAGGCCGCTAAATAAATGAATAATGCGTGCCTAATAGAAGATAAATGAACCTCAATGTTAGTAAGGCCTTAAGGGAGGCTATGTGAAGATAAAAATGGACCAAAGAGTGAATTAGTGACATGACAGTGGATAAGGCAAATAGTCGACCGAGGAATTGACTATGATATCCAGAGAGCTAAGGAGCTTAATCGTCATGACAATAATTAACTAATGGGTTAACTAGGGGTGGTCCAAAAACAAGGTAAGTTAGTTGAGGGAAGTCCAAACAAAGTGTGCTTGGATCATTTAATGTGATAGTTGACAATCCAAAATAGAATGTTTGGACAATTGACTAAAGCAAGTGACAATCAACTCTCCAAGACAATGTAGTGATGCCAATTGTGAGGTCAACAATAAACTAACAAGTTAACTAGGGTGAACTTGAAGGCTAAAACAAAGATGATTAATGACCAAAAACCTAATGTAATGGATTGACTTGGGTGAACTTGAAGGTTAAAACAAAGATGTAACATATGGAATTAAGAGATAACACCTTAATTGACCCAAGTGGCTTAGTAAGAAAAAGAGACCATAGTTTGTTCTTGTCTCGAGTACACATTGATAGCAGAAGAGCAAGGGTCAGGGTTCCCAACTCCATTTTCCATTGTGAATCATCTATGTGGACAATGACATCCAACTAAGTCATGAGAATGAGAAATAGGGTTTAAGAGTTAAATGGTATTAGAGTATTGGAAGAGAAATAAATTAAACTTGTAACCCCATGGGCTTATTAATAAGAAATTAAATTGAACTTTTGGGACATGCCATACAAATAACTCATATATTTGCTCCCTACCCAATCATTGAATAATCTTATAGCCAACTAAGTAAAAAAAGGTCAATTTTCTAACAAAGACGAATTTGAAATCCTGTGCCCACTCCATTCCTAGAAGAGAAAGATTCAACCAAAACCACCTCTTTGTCCATAGGAAACAAAAATGGATTTGAGAACTTCTCAATCAATGACCTATGACTGCACCAACTAGCCAACCAAAATCTAACCATTGAAGAGTAATCCCCTAACTTGAACTCTCATAGGGGGAGAGGTTATACTATGGATGGTCCAACCTCCTAACTCATCAATAAAGTACAAAGCGCAGTTTCAATGATTTTTCTTAACGAGTGAATTGCAAACGAGAAACTAAAAGCATGCAATTTTTTTGTTAAGTGCAAGGCGAATTTAAGCGTGCTAATTTTTTTTTTTATTTACACTATTTTTCAATTAAAAAAGTTGTTACTATGTACCTTAATACGCCAAAACACACCAATTTATTATATAGTGGACAAGAGGGTTATCTACAAGCATGGGCCCCCTATCACCCAAGTGCTGGTGAAGTGGTCCAATCTCCACCCAAACAATAATACATGAGAATATGTGCCTGACCTACTCAGACAATTCCCTCAAGCTACTAGCCTTCTTAGCATTTATTGATAACAAGAAATTTTTGTATTCGTGTCACGACCGAAGATGACACTAGAGAAACTTCCTTAACACAAGTATTAAGGAGAATTGCTAGCGTTGAGAACAAAGAGTTTGGAGGGGAAAGTTAGAGCAATAGAGAGAGAGAAAGAGAGAGAGAGAGGGGCTAGAAGACAGATGGAAAACAGAATGTGATATTCTTCATTGATACCTTCTTACGGTAGCCTCACTACTGATATAGTGGCAAGGCAGCGGACGTCGGGAATCCTTTTCCCAATGGCTGTAACCATAAGTTCTGTCCTATTCGACCTCTCCCACGTGGAGAATCTTTGGCTAACAAACTTAGCACTAGAAATTACAATAAACCCATAGTAGAAAGTAAAACAAAGGAATTACACTGCAATGACAAAAAATTAAAATATGTGGCTGCTCTGCTGCTGAGGGACGGCCGTGACAATTTCCCTCCCCTTCAACCGATTTCTTTTCCTCAAGAAATGCTAAGGAGATTGGCAGATCGAGGAAATTGCCTTAGGAGATCGAGTAAATATTCCCAGGTGCTGCAATCTGAAGTACTGCCACGCCACTTGACTAGCACCTGGATGAGCGGAGCCCCTTGTTTGTACACCACCCTCCTCTAGATTATAGCCTCTGGTTCCATTACCCCGACAGCTTCTTTAGGGAATGTAGGGAGGGCCCTGCTCACCGGCTGGCTTCCCACGGATTTCTTGAGGAGAGAGACATGAAAGACTGGATGGATTTGAGTTCCTTCCGGTAAATTCAGGCGGTATGCCACCTGTCCTATCTTGGCTTCTATGGTGAACGGACCGAAATATTTGGGACTAAGTTTAGTCACCTTTCCCTTAGTAATGGCCTTGAGATAGGGGTACCGCAGCCTCAAATACACCTTATCCCCCGCAGCAAACTCCCTTACACTTTTCTTGCGATCGGCTACTTGCTTCATCATGTTCCTAGCTGAGGCCAACTCCTGCTTAAGTTGTTGGGTGACCTGCCTTTGCTGCTGAAGGTATTCTTCTATCGTAGCTACACTGGATCCCCCCTCTACAGCTGGTAAAGTTGGTGGTGGGTACCCGAATAGAGCTTCAAATGGTGACATTTTGATAGAAGAATGATAGTTGGTGTTATACCACCATTGAGCTAGGGACAACCACCGATGCCACTCCTTGGGTTGTAAGAGGCAAACACACCTCAAGTAGGTTTCTAAACTTTGATTTACCCTCTTGGTTTGCCCGTCTAATTGGGAGTGGTAGGCTGTAGACATGCTCAGCTTAGTTCCCAATGCCTTCATGAGTTCCTGCCACATTAGACTGGTGAAGATCCGATCCCGATCCCAATGTGAGACAATGTATTTGGGAGTCCCATGCAGCTTTACCACCCGATCAAGGAAGGCCCTAGCTACATCTTGAGCAGTATACGGATGAGTTAGCCCTATGAAGTGAGCAAACTTAGTCAACCGGTCCACCACGACCATTATGCTATCTCTTCCCTCCGACCTCGGTAGGCCTTCCACAAAATCCATTGACACGTTAGTCCAGGCTTGGTCCGGAACAGGTAACGGTTGTAGTAACCCCGAGTAGGCGGTGTTCTTAGTCTTGCACCTCTTGCAGGTATCACAAGAGAGTACATATCTTCGCATCTCAGCCTTCATCCCTGGCCAATGGAATACCCTCTTAACCCGTACATAAGTCTTTTGCGTGCCTGAATGCCCTCCTAGCGGTGACTCATGCAAGGATTGCATGATCTTGTTCTTGAGCCCGATATTATTTCCAATCACCAACCTTCCGTGACAGCCTCAACACTCCTCCACTTAACGTATATTCCTCCCCCTCCTGTGTTCCCACAACCAGCTTTTCTATTATCCCCTTCAATTTTTCATCCCTTTCGTAGCTATCAATTACCTCATTGTACCATTCCGGCACCACCTGGGAGATTGCCGCGACACTTCCCTCTTCGTGGCACCTTGACAGTGCGTCCGCCGCGATATTTTCCTTCCCTTTTCGATACTGTATGGTATAGTCCAGCCCCATTAGTTTAGACATTCCTTTCTTTTACAGCTGGGTGTGAAGTTTCTGTTGTAGTAGAAACTTGAGGCTTTCATGGTCGGTTTTTATGATGAATCTGCCCGCTTCCAGATAATGCCTCCATTTGTCAACCGTCATCAAAACAGCTATAAATTCTTTCTCATATATGCTGAGCCCCGAATGTTTGGGGCTTAGGGCCTTACTCAAGAAAGCTAGTGGTCTCCCTTCCTGAGCTAACACTGCTCCAACACCAGTGCCACTTGCATCCGTTTCTAAAATGAATGGTTTGTTTTAGTCCGGTAACCCCAAGGCCGGCACCTTACTCATGGCTCCTTTCAGTTTAGTGAATGCTTCTTCTGCCAATGGTCCCCATTCAAAACTTCCCTTCTTTAGTAATTGCGTCAGGGGCTTGCTGATGGCCCCATATCCCTCCACAAATCGCCGGTAGTACCCCGTAAGGCCCAGAAATCCCCTTAGGGCCTTCACTGACTTGGGCCTCGGCCAAGACTCCATCGCCTCTAGTTTCCTTGGATATGTGCTGACCTCTCCCTTGGATATGATGTGGCCTAAATATTCAACTTGCTCTTGACCAAAAGCACACTTAGACTCCTTAATAAAAAGCTGGTTAGATCTGAGGATATCAAAAGTGGTCTTTAGGTGAGATAGGTGCTGATCAAAGGTAGGACTATAGATGAGGATGTCGTCAAAGAATACAAGTATAAACTTGCGGAGGTGAGGCTCAAATATACGGTTCATGAGGGATTGAAAGGTGGCAGGGGCGTTAGTAAGCCCGAAGGGCATCACTAAGAATTCAAAATGTCCATGATGGGTTCTAAAGGTTGTTTTAGGGATGTCTTCTGGTTTCATTCGGATTTGGTGATAGCCCGAACGAAGATCCAGCTTAGAAAAGAATTGAGCATTGTGTAATTCGTCTAAAAGATCCTCAACAAGTGGAATTGGAAACTTATCTTTGACCGTTAAGGCGTTTAGTTGGAGGTAATCCACACAAAACTGCCATGTTCCATCCTTCTTTTTCACTAACAAAATCGGAGAGGCAAAAGGGCTTTGGCTGGGACGAATTATGGCTTGTTGGAGCATTGCCTTGACCATCCTTTCTATTTCATTCTTTTGGGCAGGAGGGTAACGATAAGACCGAATATTAACGGGTTCAATGTTAGGTTTTAGGTTGATGGTATGGTCTTGAGCTCGGGTAGGAGGAAGGGTAGAAGGTTCTAGGAATAGATCCTCATATTCTAACAGCAAGGTATTAAGAAGGTCTGAGTATGATACCTGGTCAGTTTGTTCGCAAGGGGAGCTAACTGTCAATAACACCTTCCCGTGCACCTCCCGTTCCCCTCTGTTTTCTTCGATGGCCACTATGGAGAATAGGTGTGCCAAGTGGTTCCACCTTCCTATGAACAATTTCTGCAGCCTTTTTCCACTGATCATTTTACAGCTACCCGTTTCCTTCCCTCCTGTTAGCATCATCCTCCTCCCTTCTTTCTCAAATGAGACCTCCATTTTGTTAAAATCAAAGCCTATGGGACTCACCCCTTTCATCCAGTCCACACCGAGTACAACGTCACAGCCCCCGAGTTGTAAGAGTCTTAGATCAGCCTCAAACATTTCACCTTGCATTTCCCAGCTAAAGCCATTACAAGCTGACTTGCTCAACACCAAATCCCCATTTGCCACTGTCACACTCAGGGGTGGCGTCTCCGTGAGAGAGCATTCAAGTCTCTTGGCTGTGCTTCCATCGAGGAAGCTGTGGGTACTCCCACTGTCGATAAGAATCATCAAGCTACACCCATTTGATTGGCCTTCCACCTTCATAATCTTATTATTAGCTACCCCCTTCAAAGCATGAATGGAAATCTCTCCATTGTCCTCCTTGTCGTCCTCCTTGAGGTTTAAGTCCCCGGTCCCTCCTTGATCCTCTCCTTCGCCTCCATCTAGTAAAAGGATTTGCCTTCTACACTAGTGTCCAGGGTAATATTTGTCTCCACAACGGAAACAGAGGCCTGTTAGCCTCCTCTGCTCCCTCAGTTGTTCCCCATATGGAGCTGAGTTTGATCCTCCCACGTGTTTTCCCTTCACTAACTCCTTATTGTAGCTCTTTCCTCCAATATTGGATGTGCCCAGACCCACCCCTCTCTGTTGTTGCCTCCGCTTCTTCATCATCGCCTCCACCAGGGTCTCTTGCAAACGGGCACTCTCCGAAGCTTGTTCCACTGTTCTTGGCCTCATCATTTTCACCATTGGCCGCAACTCCTCGCTAAGACCGCTCATGAAGCTGGATACGAAATAAGCTTCCGAGAGGTGGGGGTTGTGGCGAATCATGAATGACCTCAACTCCTCAAACTTTTGCAGATAGGATTCAACACTTCCCACCTGCTTGAGTTTGTTGAATTCTTCTATAGTATCCATCATGCTTCTTTCTCCAAACCTCTAGCACAACTTCTCCGAGAACTCCTCCCATGTACACTCCCTCCTTACACTCAGGCACCCTTGGAACCATGCGTCCACTACTTCATTGAAATAAGCAGTGGCCAGTGGTACCCTTTGCGCTTGTGGTATATTGTACCAGCTAAACAGCCTCTCACATTTTCTTACCCACCAACACGGATTGAGCCCCTCAAACATCGAAATCTCCATCCAAGGCATTGGATACCCTGGTTGATGATGATTGGGAGGCTCCACCCTGTCTCTCCCCAGCATCCTCTCCAGCTCCTCTTCCGGGTTTATCTCCAGTTCGGATGTTCCAATTCCTCGATCCATTCTATGGTCTTGTAGAATGGGCTCATTTCTCTCCCAAGGGGGAAAGTCTGGTGCCATCCTGACCGAATTCTGATGGGTAAACATCACCATGAACTGCTGCATCTGAGCTCCCAGTTCGTCTCGTACTCTCGCGATTGAAGAATCCAACCTTCGCTCCAATCCTTCCATGGAACTCTCCAGCTTGCGGTCCATAGCTATGATTGCCTCATGATTTCGGGTAGCTCCTAGCTCCGGTTGATCGGTTCGGTTCTGAAAATCCGCCATCGTCGATTGCACTTGTTGAAGCTGTGTCTCCAGACCCTTCATGCGAGTACCATCCGCCATTGTTACCGATACTACAAGTGTTAGCCGAGAATCGGTTGCTCTGATACCAATTAATGTCACGGCCGAAGATGACACTAGAGAAACTTCCTTAACACAAGTATTAAGGAGAATTGCTAGCGTTGAGAACAGAGAGTTTGGAGGGGAAAGTTAGAGCAATAGAGAGAGAGAAAGAGAGAGAGAAGGGCTAGAAGACAGATGGAAAACAAAATGTGATAGTCTTCATTGATACCTTCTTACGGTAGCCTCACTACTGATATAGTGGCAAGGCATCGGACGTCGGGAATCCTTTTCCCAACGGCTGTAACCATAAGTTTTGTCCTATTCGACCTCTCCCACGTGGAGAATCTTTGGCTAACAAACTTAGCACTAGAAATTACAATAAACCCACAATAGAAAGTAAAACAAAGGAATTACACTACAATGACAAAAAATTAAAATATGCGGCTGCTCTGCTGCTGAGGGACAGCCGTGACAATTCGTCATGTACCTATTGCTTGTATAGACAGTACACGTGAGGATAGTTATAACTAATGTCGGGTTGTAGTTAGAGAGAAGCTATATACAATTGTACTTCTATTTTGGTGGGACTGGTGCCCTGGGATCAGTATATAAACAAGTTGATCCCACCCATTCAAGGCATCTAGAAATTACAATTGAAGTATTTTGAACTCTCTCTCTCTCTCTCGATTCTTCTCTATTTCCTTCTTTATTCTCCCTAACTTTTGTTAGTGTTAGTGCAAAAATGTTAGATTTACATTACATGGAATATATGTAAGTGGCACTAAATGATGTAATCTTGTTCATATATATATATAAGGTCATATCTTCATTCATTCTCTCCGTCTTTTTTAATGAATTAGTCCCTAGATTTCTTGGTAGAGATCTTATTCTTAAGTATTAAGAATATGTAACAAAGATCTTTAATTCAAGATTTCTTAAAGGAATTATCGGTTCTCAAATTTATCAGAAAAGGAATATGGTTTGTCGATCATGAACCGACACATGAGCTACTACCATTGTTCAGCATGAGATGGAGTGGTGAGTCACGTACCACATTGCATGAAATGCATATAGTAGACATGTGGGTAGGTGTTGGTTAAACATCTATTGAATGTGACACCTACAATAGATCACATGGTTGTAAGGATTAATAATCTATTGTTAGTTTTCGATTGTGTATTTGGTCCTTTAACTAGAAGCGACAAAGTTGTCTTATGCACTGGTGTTAGAGATTTGCTATTAAGCGGAACCATCCGAAGTAAGAGGTGAGAATGCTTTTTATGTGGTCTCTGGGCAGGTGGTGTATGGAGCCATGAGATGGGGATGAACATCCTATGTGGTCTAAGTTGGTTGTGATAGGAAATTCCTTAGCCAGGGTGAGCATGATTGGAAAGGTGTTTCCAATGTCAAAAAAGTTTCAAATGCTACCTCGACCACGCTGTACTAGATTTGGCATAGTTATCGAGTCCTATGAGTTTAATCAGTCCATGACTCTCACTCGGTCAAGATGTTAGTCAGTGGAAGGACTAGTGCACGATAATCTAGAAACCTTAATAGGTTCATATAGAGTCAGACTTCATTACTGTTAGGATCATCCTGAGTCCTGCTTAGAGAATAGTGTTATTAAAGGCCCAAGGCACAAAAAGATGTTGAAGCCTATGACACAAGGCGAGGCGTGGGCCTGATGAAACTAGGCACATGCTAACTAAAAAAAAGTGAAAAATATCCTAGTTGAAGAATAAGATATAAAATAGATCATAACTCTTAATAACATATTCTCAAACATATTATCAAGAAAATTAAAAAATTCAGCATATATTAATGAAAAGAACAATAAAAAATGCCAAAAGATACAATTTAAAAGTCTTTAAGTCAACTTAAATTAAATCTTAAATAATTTATAGGTCTTAAATCTTAATTAAAATTAACTAATTACACATTTTAAATAATCTAAAAATCATCCTCATCACTAAACAGTAAAAAATTAAATAAACTAATAAACAATAAAATAAAAAGCCTAAAAACCAGTTAAAAAGGTCTAGGCGCGCCTAAGCCCAAGGTGCCTTGGGCCTAAGCGCACCTAGTTGGTGTGCGCCCGCCTGGAAGCATTCCAGACGCCCAAGGTGTGCATTTAATAACACTACAAGAGGATACTCAAGATCTTTCAGGAACAAAGAAGGAAGTTAGGACTATGCTTTAAATGTGGAGACAAATTCAGTCCCGGCCACCAATGTGGAAGATTGCTACTGCACATGGAAGGATGAGAAGAAGGAAAGGGAGAAGGTGAAAACAAGGTTGTTCTCCAAGAAGAAACCGGAGGCTGCAACATGAAGGCCGAAGAAGCTAGGCAGAAATTATTACAGCAAGAGATTCTTGAGGCATAGCTACACTCGATTCAAGCTGTCAAGTTTAAGGACAGAAATAAGACGGAGGAAGAACATTCAACGGCAGCGAACACTGCTACTCTTCAATTGCTCCATTAAGAAGCGCAAGGGAGACAAGAAGAAAGAAGGATAAATAAGGCAGTAAAGACTGGTATCAGTTGATCCCAATCCGTAGCCAGCTTTGACCCTTCTTGGGGACAAGAAGTTGTTCAAGAGGGGGGGTTTTGTCACGACCCTAGGATAGTAAAAGGGTAATACTGTAATTGGGTTGCATATTGTTGTAATTCGGTTAGATCATACTGTTGTAAGTCAGTTAGTTGCCCTGGCTGTTGCTTTGTTTGTTGAGCTTCAGTTACAATAACTGAAGAACAACCAGGTATGCCTATAAAAGGCTAGTTGTAAGGGATGGGCAGGCATTCAGACAATTGAAGATTCAATCTTTCCCTCTTTCCCAATTCTCTCTCATTTTCTCTCTCGATTTTCTTCTCAACTCTCCCTCTCTGCTTTCAATTTACTGAAACAACCGTTGTCGGATCCAAGCAGAGTTTTGACTTAAACCTTCTTTTTTATGTATGAATCAAAATATACTAACAGCAACATGCCTAATCAGAGGACAAGTAAGGCCTAATTTGAAGATTGAACTTACAGATCTATTTTTCCCCTTTTTTAATCTTTTCTTCTTTTTTCATCATTAGCTGATTGCTCTGGGCCGATATTGAGTTTGACAAAATTAAAACCCTTCAACCTAATGGTCTATCGAATCATCTACCACACAATGATCAAGCCTAAACAAGCAATTCCATTACAGACTTACCCAGAAACATCTACGCACATATCTATACATATAAATAAAAAATAAGTACATAATATATCAGAAGAAGAGAAGAGACAGTCAAAACCCAACAACACAATCAAATGCAAGAATATACCGTCTCTGGGGGTTTTTGGGAATGCCATACGCATTGTTATGGAGGGTGTCAGAATGGGGAGACGATGGAGGGGCAGTGCACTGTTTCTTACTTACAGGTGATGGGCTATCAGTTCGAGGAGCAACGAAGAATTTTCTTTTACGATAAAGAAACGGAACAAACCCGAAGGGTTGTTGGTGGGTTCCTATTGGAATCTCAATAAGTCGGAAGCTTTGTTTCTATGCTGGGTAGTGGGTCCATACTTTTTAATTCTCTTTTAAATTTAATAATATTGAAACTCAAATCTGGTACTGGGACTTTGAGACCCACATTTTTTAATAAAAAAAATAAAAGAAACCCAACACAACAACTACCATGCATTACAATATAATAATACTAGATCCTTAATTAGTGTTTCACCTTTTCCAAGTAATAAGATTTAAATAAAAAAAGAAGAGCCTTAAAAAGTATATTTTCTTTTATTTGTGTTATAGTTTCAACATAATAATAAATTTATTTGTTGAGATAGTTATCGTCAAATCGCTTCAGATCTACAAGAAAAAGCAAAATTAGAGAGTAGGACAATGTCTATGAATATTTCAATACTTACGTTATACATTTATATTTACAAAAGACTTATAAATAATATTAAAACTAATATTAGAAACGTATTTTTTTTAAATGAGAATAATTTATTTATAAAAAAGCTTGAGAGTTCGTTATAAATATTCTCGATATTATTCTAAGTTCAACTAAAATTAAAATTTTTATGGATAATACTCATCATTTATATATATTTTGAAAAAAAGTTTAGATATTAAAGTTTATCATGTTTCCATTTTACTCATCTATGTGAGAAAACGAAATCTCAAAAGGCTTTTAAATCTCTTAGAACCTTTCTCGTAGGGTTTTTTTTTTAGGCTATCGACAATCTCCTAAATATTGCATAGTTTATTACTTTTTCTCTTCTTGAAATTGTCGTGTATTGAACAATTTCTTGAATGTTGAGGTATATAAATTTTCCTCTCTTTGGGTTTGTTTAGGCGGTGACTATATAAATAAATTTTTTACATAATGACTTCTTTAAGGGAAAGAAACAAATCGATTAGAGTGGCACTCGAAGATTGAGAAATTGTGAGGTGGGATATATGTTTGCGGATTTGAAAAGGGGGCAAAAGCTGTTGTAAATCAATGGAGAAGGAATATAGGGGAGATTGAAAAGGATCCATAACCACCAGATAGATGAGACACACACTATTGACGTGATCGGGCTGGTAGCTGTAGCCTGTAGGCCAGCTACCGCAGTATATATCCAATTTGTCGGCAGCTTTGGCTACCCCATCTCCTATCTTTTATAAATATATCAAATCCTTCCTTTTAACTTTCACGTTAATTAATTAATACTTGGTCTCGTTAAGGCCTATCCAATTCTATATATAATATATATATTACATTCATATTTAATTTCTTCTTATCGATAATAAATTAATAATTATAGATTGCAATTTATTGATCTTCGTTTTAGATGATTGATTGATTCTTTTTTATGCAATATTTGTGATGAAATGTATTTACAAAATTATATTTTTGAAAGAGATATTTTGCACATCCGCATAACCATATTAATTGTGATTAAGACATTCATGATAAAAAATCGATGTGGTCCCCGAAACGAATTTAAGTTGAAACAATTGTCTTCAGGCAACATAACGTTGTTTGCCCGATGCGAGTAAAATCAGAGAGAAGGCATGAGCCCCATCCCCTCCCCCTGTACCTGACACAGACCTGAGAACATTTATGTTATCTTCTCACAAAATAAGAGTAGAATTGTACAAAAAGAACCCAAAATAGCAAAGTGAGAGCCCTGGTGCTCGAGCTCGAGCTCTAGCTCTAATGGGGTTAGGTACTTCTTGATGTCTGGAACAAGTACTCCTTGTCTGGTCTGGTCTGCTAAGCAAACAAAACATCAACATTCACAGAGAGGCAGAGGCATCTTCTCTTAAACTATTCATTCATTCACCAATTAATTAAGCAGCTGCAGGGCCACCACCGGGACTAACATAATTAAGCTAAAGAGAGTAGTACTGCTGTTTCTGCAAAGAATCTTCTTGGCCAAATCTGGTGACTTCATGCATTGCATTAGCCAAATAATCCACATTGCTTTTAGTTACACCTGCCATGCTGCCAACCAACCAAAAATTAATGCCCATAATTTTCAAAATTATTAATACAAATCCATTTCAAAGTACAACCAACTAAATTATTCGATTAGCTCATTGGATTGGAGAAAAGAAAACAAACAAACAAACAATAAGGAAATGCCTACCTCATCCGGCCTTCAGGAGTCAGGTATATGTGGAATTCCCTCGCCAAGCGATCAACCTGTTGGGGGGATAAGCCGGTGAAACAGAACATCCCGACCTGCACAAATGCTGTGGATAAGCAGCAGCTAGCATTCCAAATCAACTCTACTCATTGGCCTACTAACCTGGTTCGTTATGTGCTCCCAGTTGCAACGAGAATCCAATTTCTCAAGACTCTGGCGCATGGTGGCCCGCCTTCTCATAACTCGACCAGCCATAGCCTTGCGAACATAGCAAAGAAATAAGACTGAATAAAAATGGGCGGAAATATTGAACACATGACTTCTCACCTTCACCTCCTTTGCCCAAAGTGCCTTGAGTTGTGGATCACCCAGAATGGTTGACACTAGCAAGCTGCCGTGAATAGGCGGGCTGCCAAACATTCCCCTGGCAATCTGCTGAAGCTGGCTTCTGGTTGCAATAGCTTGATTCTCATCCGAAGAAAGAATACTAAGATATTTATACGATTTTACCATCATCAAAAGGCTAACAATCATATGCAGAATCTAATTGGTACTTGGGGCTGGATTAAACACATACTAGCAAACGCTTGAAGCAATTTATCACAACTCTATTCATCTTACTGTTTGAAATCTACATATAATACGGCAGTCAAACTCAAATCCTTAAACAAACATGAAATGCATGCTATCTAACATAAAATGAAGTCCCATTTCCTTGTAGAATCAACTCCAAATACATTTTAAGATCCATGAATCCTAACACAACCTTAGCATAACAAAGATGTTTTAAAGATAGGTTCTTTCCATCAACAAAAATTAGTGAACTATGCCTGGCTACTCCTCTAAAGAACATAGTTAGTCAACTCTCTCTGGTTGGGGTTCAGATACCCCTGGTTGTAGGGGTGACCATGGTTTGGAACCAAACCATGAACCGGCCCAGAACTGAACCAGCGATTCATTGAACTAGAACCTAGGACTGCCCTTACGGTTCCGGTTCAGGTTCATCCCTTTGAAGGAACTGGAACCGGAACTGGAGTGGACGGTTTCAAACTGGGATTTTTTTTTAATTTAATTAATTCTTATTATTTTTAAAAAAATTTAATTAAAATTATGAGCTACTCAAAACAATTAAATATTGCCAAAATCAATTATAATTTTTTAATTAAAATTATAGTAATATAAATATATTATATATAACTAAATAATATAAGTATAAAAAATAGATTATAAGTACATTATAGATTATATGTAGTTACATGCTTGCAAAAAGTAACATTTTTAATATATTTTTTTAAATATGTAGTTACAATTTTATCCTTATTAAGAACTATATAACAGCTAATTTTAGGGGCAAATTGGGAAAGTAAAAGTTGTAAATTTCTCTATAAATAGCTTAATTCTCTTCATTCTTCACAACACCAAAATCAAATCTTCTATCTTCTCTAATTCTCTCAACTTCTCAAGCTATCAAGTTCCACAATATAATTTATTCTCAAGTCTCAATTATTACTTATATACTCTACATATAATTATTCTCTCATTTGCTTGAATTTTCATCCCAACTCAAATTTTCTTTATTGTTTTAATTCATTTCTTACATTGTCTTTTCTACTCCAATTTAATTCTTTTTTTTTTGGTTCCCCATTATACTATAATTATGGCTAGTTTTGGAGGTTCATCTCAACCAAGGAGGAAGAAGGGATAGGCTGCTAAGGTGGGGGAAACCCAATTTAGCCAAAAGCAACCTAATATCAACATTAATGAATATGAAGATGTTGAATTTGTACAAGAGGAAATGGGAACACAAGAAAGTCAACATGCATGTTGAAAGTGAGATGCAACAACCAAATGTTCAAGATGGAAGAGCATCAAAATCCGACATCTTCACCAAGCACTTCACTAAAAAATTGCATGAGGAGGAGGATGGAACATTTGAAGTAAGTTACAACTATTGCCCATCAAAATATGCATTTGCCAAAGGAGGAGGATATGGGATGTTGTTTACAAGGCACTTAAAGTCCAAGCATCCTCAAGAATTTGGCATTGACAAAACGCAAACTCGACTTTCCGAGTATGCTAGTTCTAACCCTACTCAAATATTTTGCTATAGCAATGAAGAAAATAAGGATGTATTAGCTAAAATGGTAGCAATTGAACAATTATTTTTTAGTTCTGGCGAAAAGGTTGGTTTAATTAATTATTGTCAAAATGCTTTAAATCCACAGGCTAAACGTATTCCTAGAACCATTCTCACACGAACAATTCACAAGCTTTATAGAAAGGAAAAAGTGATTTGGTAGCATTGTTTTTCAATTTGAATGGTCGTGTTTCAATATGTTCTGCTAATACTGCTTGTATTGATGATTTAAAAGATCTTTGTCAGCCTACTTTAGGTGGTAAATTTTTCATATTAAATGTGCTTGCCATACTCTCAACTTGTGAGCAAAATAAGATGGCTTAAGGGCACTTGAGTCATCTATTAGACATATTAAATTGGCAATTTCTTACCTATGGTCTCGTCCATTAATAATGAAAGAATGGGAAAAATTTTTGTCAAGCTCCTAGAAGAAGACCAAAAAATTTCCATGAGACGTTCCCACTCGTTGGAACTCAACATATGAATTGCTTAATGACTCTACTAAATATAAACATTTATTATGTGCTTATATTCTTTCTAAAGTGCCTGATGTTAACTTGGATACTAATAATTAGATTGCATGCCAAAAAATATTAGAAGTTTTAAAAGCTTTAATGATGCTACTTACACTTTGTCTGATGTATATTATCCTACTTGTCATTTATTTTTGGTTGAGGCATGTAATATTGTTGGTTGTTTAGATGATAATAAAGATGATGACATCTTGAAAGTTACAATCAAGGAAATGATGTCTAAATGGGTAAGTTATTATAAAGATATTCCATCTACTTATTTAGTTATGTGATATGGCATAATGCAAAATAAAATAAAAATTAATAAATGGGCCGACCCAACAACAACGCTCGAGGGGTCGCGGCCCAACCTAGGTGGCCACAAGACACGTAGTCTAGCTAAGAAATACCGAGGCCATGGCCTCGACCCCAGGAACGGTGCCACCGCTAAAACATTTCCCTAAAATACTGGGGGGTCCCACGCAACGCGCAAAACAGTATAACTCTAACATCCAAAAATTCCTCCGAATATTCCAAGAAAATGATAAACAATTATCCATAAAGAATTCTAATTTTAAAAGGATTACGAAATACGGGGATAAACATAATCTATAAGAATCTGAATCCTAATAGGATTTCAAAAAGTCAAAATAGACGTTATCTGTAGGAATCCTAATTTTGGACTCCTTCAAATTACTCTATGCCCTTCTATAAATAGACAGACACTTATTCTAAAAAAGATACGTCTCTGATCCTAGCGGAAATTCTCCTCTATAGTTTTTTGCATCTTAAATGTCTGATTTAAATATTAGAGTGTTTGTGTGGGGACCTTCCAGTGCCCTTTGATTGTTTCTTTCCTTACAAACTCAGGCGGCCAGGTGAGGATGTTTCCAGTCAAATAAATTTATTATTGTATCTTGACAACAACAATTGGCGTCGTCTGGAGGAAATGTACGAGAAGCCAACGAAGCAGTCTGCAATGGCCCGAACAAGGAGTACCACCAATCAATAGCATCAAGATGGAGCAAAGTCTCAGCCCGAGGGCCCTTAGGGGCTCCTTCCTAGGGACACCTTCTCAAGACCAACTGGGGGCTCCTTCCCGGGGCCGCCTGGGGGGGGGCTTCTCAAGACCAGTTGGGGGCTCCTTCCTGAGGCCGCTTGGGAGGGGGGGAGGGGTTTCTCAAGACCAGCAGGGGGCTCTTTCCCAGTGCCACCTGGGGGCACCTTTTCAAGTTTAGCCAAGAGTTCACCCCCAGGGCCATCTAGGGGCACCTTTTCAAGTCCATCAAGGAGTTCACCCCAAGGCCATCTGGGGGCACCTTCTCAAGTCCATCTAGGAGTTCACCCCAGGGCTACCTAGGGACACATTCTCAAGACTAGACAAAGGTTCACCCCTAGGGCTGGCTAAGGGCACAATCTTAGGACTTGCCAAGAACACAAACCCAAGGCCAGTTGGGATTCCACTCCTAGGGCCACCCGAAATTTCATTCCCAAGGCCAACTAGAAGTCCACTTCTAGAACAAGTAGGACACTCGTCTTATATAATTCGTAGACCCATCTGGGTAGACCTTTTCCATGGTACCACGAGCGGAGTATGAAGCCTTGTGACACTAGCATGAGGAAAGAATGCGGGCATTGCGAGAAGTTACTGGCTTACTGCAAAATATAGCCCCGCACATGACACTGCCATTGACCCTAAAGAAGTTTGTCTCTGGCCCAATCCCTCTTCAGGAAGTTCTAAAACTAACTCGAAACCCCAAGGAACTTGGTCATAACCCACTCCTTGTCTGAGAACTCAAGCATGAGACTCTTTTCCTTCCTGCATGAAGGATAGAGAAAGGAAAGGAACATCGAGAAAGCGCAAGGGCATCCAAAAGGATCTTCAAAGAAGGAAATACCTTGAGACTGTTGAAAGCACGTCTATCGACGAAGAAAAGCCCCCGCCAAGAGGCCTAGAGAGAAAGATCAATGAAATTGAGGACTCGTCAGTATTTAGTGCTTGTGAGACAGTGAATATGGAAAAGATGATTGAGAAAATCTTGGAGCAGAAAAAGTTGTTAGCCGCCAAAACATTTCCCCGAAATACAGGGGGTCCCATGCAACTCACAAAACATGATAACTCTGACATCTAAAAATCCCTTCTAATATTCCAATAAAAGGATAAACAATTATCCATAAAAAAATTTAATTTTAAAAGGATTACGAAATACAAGGAAAAACATTGTTTATAAGAATCTGAATCCTAACAAGGTTCCAAAAAATCAAAATAGACGTTATTGGTAAAAATCTTAATCCTAGACTACTTCGAATTACTCCATGCCCCTCTATAAATAGACAGACAGTCATTTTAGAAAATGTATGTCTCTAATACTGGCAAAAATTCTTCTCTACAATTTCTACATCTTAATTGTTTGACTTAAACATTGGAGTGTTTGCGCAGGGACCCTCCTACGCCCTCTGATTGTTTCTTTCCTTATAGGCTCAAGCAGCCAAGTAACGACGTTTCCAATCAAATAAATTTATTATTGTATCTTGGAAACAACACTATAGTTTTAATCCTCATTGTAAATTAGAGGGTTTGCATGAGTATTTGAGTATTTATTATGATTGTATACATTGAGAAGAAGATGATAAGGTTTTCTAAAGTTTCTGAAGTTAGAAGATTAACTCTTCAAATTATAATGATTATTATAACCTTTATGGTAATCAAGTTGCCCCAAAGTGGATCCCAATCCACTAGTACTCAATAGGGAAAGCCTACTAAACTTGGTAGAGGTGATCATTCACTTATGCAAAGGCATAAGAGACCAAGGCGATCATCAAATTCAAATGCTGAACTTGATATATATCTAACAACTATTTTTGAGTTTGGTGATAGTAATGCAGGCAATGAATTTCCTCTTTTGGAATAGCATAAGTGACAAGTCAACACTTATCCCATCCTTTTTATGATCACTAAACAACTTCTAGCAACACCTGAATCAATAGTTGTTGTAGAACAAGCATTTAGCGTTGGTGGTAATATATTGAATGAAACTCATTCAAGTTTGTCCCCCAACTCCCTTGAAGCACAAACTTGTTTGAATGATTGGGTCAAAGCAAAATTAAGGGAGCAAGAGATCAAGAAAAGTGAGGAAGATGAATTCTTTGACACAACCGATGGTACAACCACTGGAAATATGGATGGTGGCAACGATTGAACCATGAAGGAATTGACTAAGGGGGTACACAATTAAATTAAGGGAAGTGAATTACGTGAGTTTTGATTTCTCTAAACCCTAAGAAGATACATAGGCAATTTAATTCTAAAAAATTAAGTTCAAGCCCTTATTTTTTTTTTTATTACAATATAAAGAATTGGATAATTTTTCTAATATCTAATTCGTGGGTCATCTGGACATTCCAACATTGTGCTATTGTCTTAAATTACCTTCAATTTAATGCACTATCATGATGTTGTGGGTATGAGATGATCTAAGAGTTGAAAGTTGGGAGAAAAATCCAATTCATTAAAAAATTTTAAAAACCCCTAAAACAATTTAATTTTATAATTTTATATCCTTATTAAACAACTATATAATATAAGTAAAAAAATAGTTATTTTTAATTTTAGTAGTATTTTTGAAGGCCAATAATTATTATGAATTTTCTATTATTTTGAATTTAAGTTTTTTTAAAAAATTAAATTTAAAAAAATCTAAATAGAAACCTGAACCAAAACTGGCGGTTCCAAAGTTGAAACCGAAACCAGGAATCAAAACCGCTCCCTAAGGCTTAGGTTCCTGTTCATGACTTTTGAAACCATCGAACCAACGGTCCAATTCTAGTTCAAGGCCGATTTTGAACTGTGATCGGGACTGCCTAGTTGTTACAACTACATGGAGTTAGATCTTACTTTGCTAACAAGAAGGGGAATCTATAGTGCACGACACTCCCCATCTTGCGAGGATTGTCACAACTCAAGTGAACCCTAAGAAAAGAGTAGTTAGTTTAGGTTTAGTGTAGAATTTGGGGTTTGCCACAATGATTTATTACCCCCTCCCTCCCTCCAGGAACCAAAAATTTGAAATTCTGAATAACTCAAATCCAAGCATGAAGACCATAGTATTGGCATACCTAAGGCAACCAATTCGATGTCCATAAAGTCCCATGATTTTTGTGAATGATTGAGCACAACCTAGTAAATGTCCATCTTCTTGAAATATCCGGATGGCTTTGGCATCCCTATCAAGATCCCCACTAGCAAGACCTTGATAAGCCATATCAAAGAAAGGGAAATGGTTCTTCACCTGATTGGATCAAACCCAGAATTAGAATTCTAGCAATTCAATAAATGTGAAAGACAAAAAAACTATGCTACAATTCACCTTGAACTGATATGAGATTTCTCTCCATTGTTCCTCAGTAGGGTCAACTCCAGTTGGGTTGTGAGCACAAGGATGCAGTAAGAAGAACGAATGATCCGGGGCATTCTATTAAAAATAAAGATACAAAAATGGGACCAAAACATCAATGGCGGTTTATTGTTGAACCATATCTGCTTTTTTTGACAAGAAATAATAGTGGTTTATAGCTTTCCAGAATGGCCACAACGAAAGCATCAACCTAGCTGCAACTTTATTTATTTATTTTTTCAGTTCAGACCCCATTGATGACTTAAGTGGGATACAGAATGCTGAGGAAGCAGGCCAGTTATCCGTCATTATTTATTTTCAAAGTAGGAAAACTCCTTTTTGATGAGGATACCCTCAATATGCTTGAGGAGCATAGATGTAAGACAATATGCATTTTGCTGTTTCCAACAAACAGCAGAGTGAAGTAGAATAGCAAACACTGTCCGGTAACTGTAAGAATTGCAATTCCTCTCTATCCTTGTGTATATAGTATTAATTAAACATACCCTTATATCACCAATGAGTGCTGCAAAATTTAGGCCCTTTGATTCAGGATGGTAGTAGTGGAAGGTTCTTACTGGAACTTCAGCACCTCTCCAAATGTTGTGATGGCTAAGCAATTATCACAAAATTAATGCCATTTCAGTAAGTATATATCTGCCCAAACAGTTGGGTATTATTAGATAACAAGAAGAAACTGAAAGGAGAATGCGATTTACTTGGACCAAGTAGGTACAGGCAAATAGATGTGTGATTTGGGATAAAAATGATGCTGGAACTCAGCAAAGAGACAACATGCACTGGTGCCTGAAAGAGTTGCAACTCCAGCAAACCTCCTTTCCTTCACAATATCTGCACCCTTTCCATACACCAACTGTACACTCTCTTCAACTAAGTTGGTCTTCACTGCACTTGTAAGTGCCGACTCCCTGAACGTGAATTGCCAAAATTCAAACTACTTGGAAAGAAACAAAAATAATACAAGAGGCCCACTATATAAATATAGTAGGATATGATAAATCAACAACACTTTACAAGTTCACACTCGGGAGATCACATGTGAAGCATATTTATGTATAAGCTAAAAAAAAAAAAAAAAATTAGAGGGCATTTTCTTTGACATGCCACTAGAATGTTAGCTTGCTTATATCATTTAGTGTCATTTTCTTGAAAAATGCCACCACTTCTAAATTTCTAATGGCATTTTCATCTTAAAATGACACTAAATAGGTGACAGTTAGCTATTTTTTAGTGTCATTTTTCAGAAGTGCCACATTTGTAAAATTTTAGTGTCATTCATGATAAAAATGCCACTAAATAACCCATGTCTCAATGTCATTTTTCTTCAAATGATGCAAGTGTAAATGTTTTGTGTCATTTTCATAAAAAATGACACTAAATTGGTGCCACCATAGCCCTTTTTTCTTGTAGTGACGGATTAAGCCTTATGGTGCAATACCCGGGATAAATAAATGGTGTTGAGCATGGACATTAGTTAGCCCAAAAGTACCAAAAAGATTTACTTCTGTTAACAGTAAAGGAAAATGGAAATCACATCTAAAAATGTAAATGGTCTCTTTATTAACTCAAAGCTACACAATATATATTGCCCAATCAACATTTGAGGCAAATTTATACGATAAAGTCTTGTCAAACCACCAAATTTCGATTGCAACTGAAACTGCCACAAACAGACTAGCAAAAGCAAATGACTGAATGAATGTCGATCCTCATCAAAATATGGATAAAAAATATACTTGGCATGAATGGATGTTGATCCTTTCTGGTATGTTATACAAAATAAGGAGACAAGTGATTCACAGCCAAATTCCCCCCAAAGAACAGAGAAATCTAGGAATCCACCTCGAATGAAAAGGAAAGTCAAGAAATTCTAGGGAAAACCCAAGAAGGAAAAGTAACTGACCGGAATTGGGCATCGGCAATCCTGGCCTCAGCATCTCGAACGCATTGAAAAACAAGAGGCCTGCCCTCATCATCACGGAAGCTGTAGGGTCCCTACGAGCCCACAATTATGGCCATGGGGTACAAATGCCATTAGCATACATGTATCTATATATGCCCAAAAAGAAAACAACAACATTTGATCAAAACACGGATGCGGCTGTAGCGTAAACAGTAATAAGAATACCACGCCAAGGTTGATCTTTGTGGGATGAGTGTCAGCAAGGAAAGCTTCTGTAACAGCCAAGATGGGATCTTTATTAGCTGCTGGGATTGACATCCTTCTTGTTCTTATTCTTCTACTGCTTATCAGATACCTCTTCCATTTCCACATGGTAGGGGTGATGGTGTTTAGGGATTTCGCACTCTTGCTCGCTTATGCTGAGCTCAGAAGATCCAGCGGTGCGAGTTAATTTATGATGATGAAGAAGAAGAAGAAGAAGAAGAAGAAAGAAGGGGAGAGAGCCTAGAAAACTGGGGCGGAATTCACCGTCTTCCATGGGGTTGCTTTTCTCCTGTTTGCCCCAGTTTCCGGTGTGCTGCTGCCGCTCTTGGTAGAAAAAGGCTTTCAAACCAAGGCTTTTGGGTCCTCTCCAATGGGCGTTGAAATTATTGATTAATTAAACTATGGGTATGTTTGCCGAGTATATGCAATTATTTTAATTTGCAAATAAATTATAACTTAATATTAAATATTTTTTTATATTTTTTATTGTTACGCCTAACAAAAAAAGTCCTTAGCACCACCATATAAAAAATTAGTTGAAGTAGGCCAAAGAAACCAAAAGTAGGTAAAATTGGGCAAAGGGCCCGAAGAAAAGGCCCTTTGGGCCAAGTCGCAAGGCAGTCGAGTAAAGGTTACTCAGGTACCCTCAAGTGAGGGTCACTGAGGTGTATGCTCGAGTGGGGTTACTCAACCCCTTCCCCCCGGCAAAAACTTGACTAGGCCACCACATGGCCAAGAAACGACTATGCTCCACATGCTCGAGCACACACAAGTCACAAGGGGGTCGAGTAAGGGTCACTAGAGGGTATGCTTGAGTGAGGTCATTTGCCTCACCTTGCTCCCCCCCCCCCCCTCCCCCCCCAACTGACAAGCACTCAGCCAGGACATGGGTTGCACTTGCAGCCATGCCTTCGTGAGACCATCCTTGCCTACCTCAAGCCACACTCTTGACCATGCCTCCATGCAACCATAGATGGTCATTCGATCATGTCGTGCCCTCACAACCCGAGAGACTTTCTCTCAAGCCTATAGTCGAGTGAGGGTCACTCGGTCATAGGCACCCATTGCCTAAGCCATGTGCCTAAGTGTGCAAGCCACCCAAGCTATGTACCATTTGGAAGACACCCAAGTAACCCCCTGAGAACCTCTCTTGTGGAATCATCGAAAGACTATCCAGGGGATCCACGAGTTCTTCATCTCCTTTGACAATACCCAAAAGACCCTCGTGGGCTACCTAACCCCGGGAGCCTTTTTCTCGGGAGACTACAAGCCCCATGACACCCAGTCAAAACTGTCTCCGAGATGCCCACCAAAATAGTGGGTCATGTGCCACATGTCGACCTTCCCCATCACTATAAATAGGGTGGTCATCCCCCATATTTAGGTATGTCAACTCTCATATTCAAACTTCTTCATTACGCTCGAGTAATGCTTATTTTCTAGAGGTTAATTTAGACATCGGAGGGTCTGCATGGGGACACTCACCCATACCCCTAATCAATTTTCTCTCTCAACTAGTCTCTCATTGCCAGAGGGTCATCCATCATCTGGAAAGGTTATCCTTTACTCGGGAGATCACTCATGTGCCACCTTGAGACTATCTCTCATATAAAAAATTCATTATTATAGTCAGGCAACAACAATTGTCGCTGTTTGTGGAAACCAACAAAAAGCCAAGGACCACTTACTCATGATGGCACAAACCAAAAGTAACTGAAAGACCCTATCTCATGGTAGTAATTCACCCTGACGAGAACCTTCTCTCGTGTAGAAACTCATCATTAACCTTTCTGTGAGGGTCAACCATCCATCACACATCAACATCCACGTGAAGGTCATCCATACCTCACCCATTAGTATCCACGTGAGGGTCAGTCATCCCTCACCCATCAACCTTCCCATGAGAGTCAGCCACACTTGGCATCCTTATCCACTGGAGATTCAATTCCAAGTTCCGCACTTTAGCACTTCACATGCCCCACATGGGAATTATCCTTCTAGTTGATGAGGAACTCTGTTATTAATGTACCAAAGCAAGAGTTTAAGCGAATTTTAAAAAAAAATTCAAAAAATTAATAAAAGGGTAGCGAAAACATAAACCAACAATGACCTTGCAAGACTCGTTTTCAATGTCTATATGCTAATCAAAACTAAATCGTGCCATAGGGGGTTAGTAGGTATACTTTTCAACACTTAAAAGTCGATGTAAAGGATGAAATCCTCCTAGTAGCAACAACTCCTTGCTTTAAAAATAGCTCCTGAAACTTCTTCGGTTAGATCAAATCGTCTCCCGAAATTACGAGGGGCTTATTGAGTCCATGCTCTAACAAGATGGTGAATCCCAACACTTTCTCTTTGTGCTAGACAGAGAGAGTAAGAGAGATTAAGGTTGGGAAATGGAAATGGGTTTCAAATCAAAGGGGCTTCTCAAACTTGATAGTCTCATTATCAAGAATAATAAGCTACAATAGCTATGAGGATGTAAGAGGAGCAATGGCGGTTTAAAGCAGTTAGAGAATGAAAAACTAGTCGTTGGAAACTGTCAGAGATACAAACTGTTGATAGATGCCTTTGCACATATACTGACTGCCGACATATGCTTTTCAAATTGTCAACAGTTTCAAGGCATTCTAAAACATGCTTTCTAATTGTCGACAGAATCCTAGAAGACTGTCGATAGTTTTATGTATTTTTCCAATGTTTGTTGACAGATGATCTTGAATGCACTCAAAAATGATTTCTTTTGATTTAAAAGATATTTTGCTAGAAATTCATTTTGAATCAATAAAAAACATAATATTCAAAAATTCCGTAAGAAATTTATCACAAGATATTTTGGCATTGAATTTAATTTTCATTCAACAATTTTTCATCAAATAGAAATATAATGTTTCAATTGTCATCAAGATTTAATTGTGTGATGAAATTAATTTTGATGCTTAATAAATTATATAAAAGAAATTTAAAGCACCAAGTGAATGCAAATTAATAAAGTAATTCCATCATAAAATACAATTGAATTTTATCATTAAAATAATGTCAAAGACAAAAACATCAATTTATAAAGAGCATGCATGGTTTTTTGCCTTTAAAAATGTTTTGCTTCATTTATCCAATGGTTCAAAACCAATTTGTAAAAATCATTTAGGAGATTCTTCACAATACATATTTGAGTAAATCTCTATATATGAAATTCATTTGGTTTTCATTTTCAAAAAGGTGTGCGAAATTGATTTTTGTTTAAAAACCTAAAAACCATATATTTGACTTAAAGATATAAATAATTTGTTTTTCATCATCAAAACCAACACAAGAGTAAAATATCATCAAAATGGTCTGCAGTTTTCCAACGCTGTCGACTATTTTGGCCTCTTTATCCAAAACTTCTAAAAATTACATCTAGGCCCACTATTAACTCTTAATAGCACTTTCATTATCTCATAATGACACTAAGGCCCCCGTTAACTCTTAATGGCATACACGTCAATCAACTTTTGATGATTGCTCATTATTAATTTGATCAACGAACCCGATCCATTAACTCTTAACAGTAAGCATCATTAACTCTTAATGACGATTTCAGCCTTAATCTTTTAGTCAACCATCACACCTAGATATGCATTTGACATTCTAAGTTCACTACTAAGTAGCAATCAGGACACGATAAACTCTTTGACGTTGACCAAACATTTTAATCTACAATGAGGATCTTTCTATCTTCCCAATGTACCCTGAAAGACCTTGAGTGACAACTACCATTATGTCAGGGCGATCCTACCAGTAATGAAGTCCTAATTTAGAATATAACCTATTTGGACTTTCGATTCCTGTGTATTATAATCCCTCTATCAATTATCATCCCAATCGAGTGAAAGTCATGGACTGATCAAACTCACTAACTCGATGATTATACCAAAATTAGTGTGGTGAGATTGAGATGACACATCAGAACTCTTTTCGACATTGGAATACTTTCCAATCAAGTGTACCCTGACCAGGGGTTTCTATAATCAAGACCACCACTAATCGGATAAGATGTTCACATCATGGGGGAGGTCGATGGATCCTATTAGCAATCACTTGCCTCCATATGCCACTACATAGGGACCACACATTGCATCTCCCACCCGATAACCAGATAGTTCTTAGCAACGACAAATCCTTGTCACCAACATACAAGACAATTGTGTTGCCTCCGATCTAAGGACTAGTAACACAATTAAAGCCTGTGATAGATCATAGATCCTCTCAGCCATATGATCCATCACATGCGTCATATTCAGTAGATGTTCTGTTAGTTCTATATAATTACAAATATATCCCAAGAGGGGGGTGAATTGGGATTTGGGTTATTTTTTGATAACTTGAAAAAACCTTTTGCTTATAGGACACTAGGTTTCAAAACCTGAAGGAGTATGTTTCGAAACTAACCTCTCTGTTAAGTATGTTTCAAAATATAGATGAGAATGTTTCAAAATCAAACTTACTGGAAGGTATGTTTCGAAACCACAACTATAGTATGTTTCGAAACCTTACTCTCTGAAATGCTTATTTCGAAACTCCTTTATCTTTTGAAAACTGATTCTTTTGAAATCATCGGCAATAATAGTAAGCAAGATAAATAATCAAAACAAATGCACACGAGATTTATAGTAGTTCAGCACCCGCCTACTCCACTACTTTCAAGCTTACCCACTTGAAGGATTTTCAACCACAATCACTTTCACTAGTAATCAAACACACCAAGGGTTTTACCACAGTTCACCCTAAAACCTTACAAAGTGAGTTTTTATGGCTTAACTCAAACCTTCACCAAATGAGTTTTTTCGGGATAAACTCGAACCTTACAACATGTGAGTTTTAGGCTCAACTCAAACCTTACAACTTTGAGTCAGATAAATAAAGTTTATCTATTACAACCCAATAGATTTAATGTAATGAAAACGTCTTACCAATATGGCTGTACAACCCTTCCTGGTTTGAGAGTAGGAGAGCTTAGTTGAAAGAGACTTTGAATGCTTTAGCTCGCTTATCCTTTTTCACACTACACAACATACTTAAAAATGGATGGAATGGATCTCCGTTGAATGCTTGTCAACTGTTTTCTTTCACATGTGCTTGTGAGTGTAACTTGTGTCTCTTGAATGTATACACGAGTAAGTGCTTGTTCTCTCTTGTTCTTATGTGTTGTGGATATCTTTTTATCTTTAAAGATCAAGAAACAAAGATCTGACTGAGAGTAGCTGTTAGAGACAAGATAAAAAAACTTGTGTTTCAAAACATTACAGAAATAGACCAGGGTTTCGAAACATACACATCAGGTTTCGAAACATCCAGGCTTCTAGCTGGACAAAGCACTTAGAGACACAGACAAGTGGGAGACAAACTCTTAAGGAATCTCATGGCCATTAAGATATAAAATTGGTCTCCACTTAACCATTTAAGAAATGAGTTTGCAGGGCATGGAGAGATCATTTTAAAAAGACTTTAAAAGCTTTTAGATTAAACAACATTTAGCTCCTATGCTTCTTGGTTTTAAAAATATTTTGCTGCCAGAATGTTAGAGGTTTCGAAACATGGATAGGAGGTTTCGAAACATACTTCAAAAAATTCTTTCAACACATATGCAACTCAAAACATTAAAATGCTCTGCAGACAGAGACATAGGTTTCGAAACATGATAGGATAGGTTTCGAAACATACTGCATAAAATCAAGGTAGGTTTCGAAATATGATATGCAGATTTAACAAATATTGAAACCTAGACAAAGAGCATTTTGAAACATATATAGAAGCATATAAGAACAGTGTTTCGAAACATAAATATTTGGTTTCGAAACATCATACATGAACTTGGATTTTTACAAACATTTAAGCAATCGTGCCAAAAACTATTCATGCATGTTTCGAAATATGAAAGCTTATTTCGAAATATGATTTTTACAAAGATAGGTTGACATCACACACTTTTTCTCATATACCAAAAAATATGATACAACATGTTCCACTAGCATCTACCCACATGTATACTATATCCATCTCATGGATCATGGCATGCAACTCACCATCCTTTATCATTAGCATCTCATACTAATCAAAGGTAGTATCCCATGTGCCAGTTCGTACTCGACTAATCATAGTCTCCTTTTGAGAAGTTTAAGGATTGAGAATTATCATTAAGATATCCTCAATATAAAGGTCCTTAGTCACATATTCTTAACTCTTAAGAATAAGACCTTTAACAGAAAATTTAGGGACTCATTCATATATAATGATTAGAAAGATATGAATGAAGATGTGACCTTAAGATATGAAAATATATTTTATTACATATTGCAAGAATTACATCATTACTCCCATAGTAATAAATGCTAGATGCTATCTAAATTTAACATTAGGGCACCAACACTAACACTAGTTACCTAGCCTTAATCGAACATGTTACGTCCATGGTTCCTCAAGTTGAATATGAGGCCCTATTACATCAACACATCAAGGGTATGCAAGCACTTCGAGAAATGGTGGGAATGCTGCAAAACCTGGTTCCCCATGGTGTGATGCCACCCACCTTGAGGAAGTTTGTATCGAAAAAAGGCTCCATTGTATGAGACCCCATAGGAAGTGCTGAGAAATAGTTCTCACCAAGGAGCCACTCCCAAGACTCAATCCCAATCCACTTCTCCTCGAAAGAATCATCTAAGATCTCCTGCATGAGAAACTCATGCTCAGGCTTCCTCCCAACACATAAATCAAGAAGGAAATGATGCTTGTCAAAGGAAAAGAGAAAGTAGGTGACGCCCTCAGAAGGGAAAATACTCAAAAATTATGGCAAGTAGCCTAACAGATGGGGATTAGAACTCCTCTAGACTTATAACAAGAAGGAACAACAAGGACGACAACCCTTTGACCTTTAGTGCTCGTGAGACTGCTGATATGAGGAAAATAATTAAGGAGGTACTTTAGTAGAAGAGATTATTGCCAGTCTTAGAGGAGCAACCTTGAATAAGACTCCCATTTGCAGTGGATATAATGGAAAATCCCTTACTAAAGAAATTTAAGATGCCTTAAATGACCCCCTATTCAAGCAAGGACGACCCCTATGATAACGTGTAGAATTATGAGTCTTTAATGATGCTCCATGGCTAAGAAGATGAGATAATGTGTCGGGCCTTCCTATTAACCCAAGTTAGACATGCCTGAGCCTAGTTAATGGTTTGCCTGTGGGGTCTATATCCTCATTTGAACAACTAAGATCAAAATTCATCAAGGCATTTATAATGAATAGTCATTAGAAGAAGGATGCCACTTATCTCCTCAATATTCGTTAATGAAAGATTACCCAAGAGGGGGTGAGTTGGGTTTCTAAGTCTTTATCTGTTGGCCAATTGGTATAAGGCTGTCAACTGATAAAAAGCAAGCATGTGAACTCTTTGCATTGCAAACTTTTGACTGTTGACTGATGCCTTGCATCTGTCGATTGAATTTTAAATTTCTTAACTAATCCGTTGACTGATGCCCTGCATCTGTTGATCATTTTGGTGTTAGAAATCGCCAACGGCCAGTTTGTCCATTAATCCAAAATGCTCCATTCACATCCAACGGTAAGATTCTTGAATGAGCTCTCAAGGCACTATAAATAGAAGTTAAATGAAGGATTCAAATTGCTCAAGTGATCAATCTACAAGCTCCCAAGTGCTCATCCATTTTTGTGCTCCATTGGTGTATTCAATCTCTTTATTTCAAGGCTTTGTAAAATTAGATTTATAGCCTTGCATTTGTTTTTGGTTACATTGTAACTAAGAGTGCATACTCTTAGATATTTCTCTTGTATCACTCTTTGTAGTCCTAGCTCATATAGCTAGAGGACCTACTTGCATTAAAGTAGGAGGTTGTCTATTTCTACCTAGCTTTGCTAGAGAGATTGTTTGTTTAAGCAAGAGGGTGTATTTTCCTGGCTTGGTGCTAGAAGGCCTATCCAGTGTAATAAGGGGATTATAGTAATTTGCTTAAAAATCTTTAGTAAGGAGCTAAGGTAGTGGATTAAGCTTGATTTAAGCCGAACCACTATACATCACTTTGTGTCATTCCATTGCTCTTACTCTTTATTTCATAAATTGTGATTTGTAATCTTCTAATCATTTTTAACTTGCATCAAAATTCCATCCTTCATCATAAAGGAAATTTCAAGTTTTAAACCAAAATTTTAAATAACCCAATTCACCCCTATTGGCTATTGGTGCCATTGCTATACAATTATATTAGATGCTATTTACTCGACTAACTCCTAGAGATACTTGACTAATGAAGAGCACACTCGATTGGAGAACTCAAGTAATCGATTACATAAAAGCCTTACTCGAGTAAGACCAAGTCATTACTCGGTTGACTCATAAGCTACAAAGACTTTGCATTAACCACTCGACTACCAAGCTAAGCTTACTCGGCTAACACACAAATATACTCGAGTACAGATAACTGATACTCGATTAAAATTAAGCACAGAGACTTAGCCAGATTTCATTCATTCTTTACTAAATTAAAACATATATATAATCGATTATAAAAAATACATTAGTCTATTGAGAGATAGATATACTCGATTAAGGAGATACTTGGAGTTTTGATACTAAAAAATACTCGATTGAAAATATTTTTACTCAACTAATTTTGAAAATACAGAGAGCTTGTAAAAATATACTAAAGTAGGAAATCTTAGTAGTCGATTGAGAGAAGGTTTTGATAAAACATATAATCAACTGATTTGAAAGATACATAAAGCAATACTCGATTGAAAAATATGCTTAGATTTCAATGGAAATAAAAATACTCAATTTTACAAATACCATACTCAATTGAGCTTAAAGAAAGCATAGCTTTTGCAAAACATGCTCGAGTGGGTTTTTATGAAACTCGATTGAATACTTGAATATATTGAAAAATATACTAATCAATATTTGATTGACAAAGTTATTTTTGATCGAAGGCAGGAGAAGAAGATTTAAAAGAATGTTTGAATACTTTGCCTTCACAAGCTTTAAAAATGCATATACTTAGTTTAACAAAAAACTTTTATACTTAAGCCAAGCCTTCAAGATATTTTCTCAAAACATTTTATATTAAGCTCGATTGATATAAAACTAGATTTTGCTATTTGAAGAATATAATAATATATGAACTTGAAGTTCTTCAATTTAAAGAAAGATAAATTTATAAGTTTCATACTTCTTTATCAACCAAAACCAATATTTAGTTATTTTGAAAGACATACATAAATATATGAGTATGAGGTTTTCCAATATATGAATATATATCAAATGATTTAAAAATGTTTTGAAAATCATCAATAAATGAAATAGATTTTCCAATATTACTTTCTCCACAAATCAAAACACAAAATTCTCGATAGTTAGGGAGGCAAAGAATCCCGTCGATAGTATGTGGATAGGTTAAAAAATGCAACCCTTGAAGTCCGTGACCTACAAGTTTGTGTTGATCAAGGAGTATGAAGCTTATAAAAATATTTTTCTTAAATTGAAAAACTTCAGGCCTTCTTATATATATATATATATATTTCAAAATAGCTAATTCTACACCTGGGAATTCAATATAATCTAAGTATGTCTTTGAAAATTCTACACCTGGGAATTGTGACTAGATTAGATAGTCTTTTGGTGCATTTACTCTCAACCCATGGCAATGTCTCGATCAACCACCAGTATAGAGAGCGAACAAATTTATAATACAAAACAAAAAATAAATTAAAATAAACGTTTAGTTAGAATAGACAAATCATATACAATAATGTGATGTAATACAATATGGAGATAGTAACATATTATGAATTGTACCTGAAATGCCCAAACAAAACCATAAATGTAATACCCCAAGAGCTTAGAGAAGGGTAATATATATCGAGGATAAGTAAGGAAACAAACAACACCAGTTGGATATCTTTTGGGCTGAATGTAGGCAAAGATAACTCCTGGGTTAAGCGTGCTTGAGCTGGGGAAGCTCAAGGATGGGTGACCCCCTAGGATGTTCATGTAGGCCCATCAGGGTAAGTTGTTCCGGTCCTTCCCATCGCTCGATGTAGGATATTACAATAAAGGTTGACTTTTTTCCCAACCTCACCAGTCTGCTTCCCATCGCTCATGGCCAGATGGAGATAATGTAGATTCTGCTTCCCATACCTATATGGCATGCTACTAATCTTGAACCACATTTCATCATGGTGGGCACCAGGAAATGTCACCTCCCTAATCAAAACTTGATAGATCAATTGTGGTGCAGTCAAATGGAGGGACAGAGGGATCTGCAAGAAATGTCCTAGTAGGCCTTGTACGAATTTATCAAACACCCCATAATGAATGAGAGTCTCATGAATTTCCCTAAGGTGGTTGATCCCACAATGAGTAGTAACCCACATTCCGGGTAGTACTACTTAATGAGCATGAACATAAGTAAATTGCCTAGTCTGCTAGACATCTATCTGTAGGAAAAAGAAAAAAACAATACAAAAATAACAATTGGATCAGGATAGAGAAGCATTGTATTTTCAGTAGCCTAAAGACACATAAAACCTGAACGAAACCCGAGTTTTGGACATTGATTCATAATAATTCAAATTTAAGATCTTTCTTGGACTTGTAACTTTTCTTTCATGTGAAATTAATAATTTACTAAACCTAATCTTATGAATATAATTTATTTAAAAAAAAACATAATGTGTATTTATAAAAATATAATGCTTATTTTTATAAATTATACGTACTTAAAAAAATTAGGTTTCATCGCCCATCGTAACCCGACCAGGTTTTGTCGAGGAAGATAAACAGTCCTTCGTCTTTCTTGACAAAAACAGGTGGTTTCATCCCCTAAGAAAAGTTGGTGGGTTTCGTCATTGGGTTTTGTCTTCATCTTCTTCAATGAAACCCTTTCGTCTTCTTCAACAGTCAATCCACCCACAAATGTAAATGCTCAAATCTCATCCTAAACTTGCTAAAAAAAAAAAAAATCACACAAAAGGAAGATGAGACAATCATGATTTACCTTATCGTTAATGGTAACTAGTCGGCAATCACGGTGGTCAGCGGTTGCACAACGGTGGCTGTCAGCGACCTTCAGGTCTTCTTATGGAGAGAGAGAGAGAGAGAGAGAGAGATCGAGTTTAGCATGAGAGAGAGAGAGAGAGAGAGAGAGATTAGGTTTAACATGGGGGGTTTTGTGATTTGTGTTTTGTAATGGTGAGGGTATTTTGGTGTTTTATTATTTTTATTTTCATTTTGAAATTTTAAATAAAGTGGATTTGAAAAATTGGTTAGTGGGGTCAAAATTGGACATATGGGTATAACATGCAATTAATTTGTTTGAGGGGTACAAAAATGTTTTTTTTTTTTCTAGGAAAAGGGTTAAAAACGTATTTTGTATTTGACTATTCTAATAAGGCCACCCTTTTGGGTGTTGTAGAGTATTTGGTACAAATTGGTCTAGCTGGATGTATTTGTCTAATTCGCAGCACTGTTTTATGGAATGGCTAGAAAATAGGTGATATTTGTAGAAAGGCCTTGTACCATCATCCTGTGGCCTATCAAAGTGGGGAAAGTTGATCATTCTTGCTTGAGCCCTCAAAATAGTTGAATGACAGTCTTGAAAAGGTGGGTATTTATGGAACTTGGTCCTGAAAAAGTCATATGACCTAGGGATCTTGGTTTCGCTCTTCCTAGGCTTTTCTCCGATTGATTTTTCTCTTTTCGTCCTATCCTTATCCTACTGTGTGTCAAAGGTGTTAAGGATCTCCATCTGAACAATGAACTTGTTGGCTCTGGCTAGCAATTCTGCTAGCGACGTTAGCTAATCAAAACCTAAAGATTTTCTAAGTGGAGAAAAGGTTATGCCTTGGAGGAATGCAATGACTATTGTTTTGACTGGTAGATCATTGACCTCTAAGGTGGCATTTACGAGCTAGTCAATGTATTACTTCAGTGACTCCTCTGACCTTTGTCGAACACTAAGTAGGTAGGTGGAGTCTTTCTTTTTGGGGCATTAGCTATGAATGCAACGAAAGACTCTCTTTGTAGCTACTCATACAAGGAAATTGACTCGTGTAAGAGTTCATTGTACCATGCATAGGCATACTTAGTCCAAGTTAAAGGGAAAGCCTAACACATAATAGCATTGCTTTATCCATGAAAGAGGATGAGGGACTCATACTACTATACTTGTTAGTGTGGGTTCCCTTTCTCGGAATAGACAATTAATTCCAGAAGGTTAAATCCTTTAGGGATAGGCCAATTCAATATCTCACGAGGGAGAGGAATCTTCCAGTAATAAATCATTGGTTATTATAACCCTCTTTTATTCAAGCATTTCCTATACAAGATGCTTGACCTCCGATTTCAAGGGATATTGGAGTGTGATCCAGAAGGGCTCCTAGTGAGGACCTTGGGAGGATTTGGGATATTCTTAGCTGAGGTGGTACTCTCAATAGTTTCTTCTTAGGGCACTTCTTAGCCAGCATTCTTGCGCCGTTCATTTTGTTATTCAGGAACAATGTTACCAAAGAGCTATTTTTATAGAGGTATAGTTTGTGCCTGTGCCTGCCTAGGGGGCAAATTAATCTGAGCCCCTCCTACAGTAGCATGTCTTGCTAATGGAGGTTGCTCTAGAGTAGGAAAAATGACATGCAGTAGATCCTTAAGGCCATTCATGGTTTTAACGTTATCTTCATGGTTTCTTCTCAACTCTTTATACTTCTATTTGAGATATTAGTGCTCTACTAAGCAGACAATTCGAGGATCCTTTTCTCCCCGGGTCCTGGGACACTTGCTTGTGCTTTGATATTTCTCCCAAGAATAGTGGATCATTTAAGAGATTATCGTCTGTGGAGGCTAGGGGTGAAGTCGTGTCCAAGTTGTAACACCCCACTTTCCCGAGCGTGTTATAACTTAGGACAATTCTGGGATAATAATTTTTTTCTTTTCAAAACTAATGCTAAACCATGTCATTCCTCATATCCATCCAAAATTTTCATTCATCTATCTCGAATGAGAATCATCATAAACATCAAATACGAAAGTTAAGAATCGAACCTTAACTTTAATATTAATCATAAATAAGGTTATACATCATCATCATTCAAAACGTTCAGAATTCAAAGTAGCAAAACTTAAATACATAGGTTGCATAAACATATAGCTAATACATCATGCCTCTTTCATCTTCGTTTATGCTACAATCTCCATCTAAAACGTTTGAATATTTCAAGGGCATAGCCTGAGTTAGATGTTGAATCATCTAAGTAAGGGTACAAAATTCATATTTCGTGCATGTATACAAAATGCAAAATGTTCTCATTCTTTTTGTTTGAGTTGACGAGGCATTAACCACACTTTATTGCTACTCTCTATTTTTAAAACCTTCTTACTAGGCCGAGGTGAGTGGGGGCACCCGTGGTAGAGCAGCGATGCCTGTCCGTACTCTCAAACATATGAAATGCATGACCAACAATATCATCGTGAACATATGCATATTTCATCATCATAACATGTGTATGCAATCTACATGATGCATAGCATAACAAGATATGTTTACATGATAAAAATATTTACATAAGACTGAGTTTTGGGTTGAACCACTTACCTTGAAGGTTTACTTTTGGAAGTTACTATTTACAACAAGCGAACCTAGGTTTCTGTAAAACAAAAACACGAGTTTTGGTAAATCAAACCTCCAATTTTTTTACATAGGGTTTAAAGACATTAAATGGGGGAAAAATTGGAAATTTGCAGGGCAAAAGAAGGCTTCACGCACCCTCACGCGCTGCTGGAAGGTGGTTGAAACACCCACATTTAACAGCCCTTGCCGGCATGTGAGCTGCACGTGCCACCCTTAAAATTCACACAACTTCGCCCTCTTTTGGTTTTTTAGCCATATCTCCCTTATTTTAGCTCTGATTTGACCCCTGTTTGAACTTACGGGTCACTCTCTTCCTCCTCTATAGGAATATTATAAGAAACCAAACTTACCTTGCCTTTTTTCTAACTATTTAGCTTGAACTTAGATGAAGACTTGAAAACTCTGACGAGGCTTGTTCTCCCTCATTTCTCCTTCGATTCCTTCCCATTTTTTTGCAGAATTTTCTCCTCTCACTCAAGAATAAGATCCTCACCTTAGATTCCCTCAATCCAGCATAAAATGATCTCAATTCATTTGGATTGGTTTGTGAACAACCCCCATGACCCTATTTATAGACTTTTAAGGCCAATCACGCATCGCCATCTTAGGGGGTCATGATGAGGATTTCAACAGTTATTCCAATATAACTTTGAATTACTTTGGATTTCAAAACTCATTCCAATATAGCTTTGAATCATTTTGAATTTCAAAACTCATTCCAATATAGCTTTGAATTATTTTGGATTTCAAAACTTATTCTAATATAGCTTTGAATCACTTTGGATTTCAAAACTCATTCCAATATAGCTTTGAATCATTTTGGATTTCAAAATTTATTCCAATATAGCATTGAATCATTTTGGATTTCAAAACCTATTCCATTATAGCTTTGAATCATTTTGGATTTCAAAACTTATTCCAATATAGCTTTGAATCATTTTGGATTTCAAAACTTATTCCAATATAGCTTTGAATCATTTTGGATTTCAAAACTTATTTTAATATAGCTTTGAATCACTTTGGATTTCAAAACTTATTCCAATATAGCTTTGAATCATTTTGGATTTCAAACAAGATTCCATTCCAACTTAGGATCACTTTGGAGTCCAAACCTTATTTAAATCAAGTCTAGGGGCATATGGCAGGCCACCATTGGATTATGTGCCTTATCTTTAATTAACTACTCATTCTTCTAGTTTGTTACTCTAATGGTCTAGTATCGTGGCTTCCAAAATTACACTTTACCCAAACTTTTTGGGTAACTGTACTTAGACCCCTTGCCACTTGGCCCCTAGCTATCCTTAAATTTCCATACGAAACTGCTTTAGAGTCATTCCTTATGCAAAACTTGAATCCTTTCAGGGTTCCATTGACTTTTTAGAAGTCCTTTACGATTATTCAGTTTTTTAAGCTGCATCTTAACTGTACCAAAAATTGTCTATGTTCCTATTTCTCTCAATGCCATAAATCTCATCTCGAGATGCTTGTCAATGTCATACATTTTCTTTACACATCTAAGTCTCGGGGTATTCCCTTCCATTGATTTGGTAATTAATTAACTAAATTCTTAAACCAATTTCCAGTTCCTTGAACTTACTCAACACTACGCAATATGGAGTATTACACAAGTGTCACATCATCCAGGAGCGTTGCCTGGTGGACCTATTTTTGGGGGAACGTTGTAAATTGGCAATGGATTTTACAGAGGAGGCTATAGAAGGATTTTCTCCAAGAGGAGCATCTTCTGGTTTGGGTCTCTCACTACGTAAGTGGATCTCATGGTCACCATCTTCTAAGACTTCTTGTTCATTTACCACGGATGACGCCAAATTGGTTTTACCAAGATATAAGAATTAAAATTTGTTTATTGTGGGGAAACTCAGCGAGCAATTTAAAGAACCCTAGTAAGTAACGAGGTCGCCCCTGCGAGGACATTGGTATGGGGGGAGTTGGGAGAAAATCCTAGTCCAGATTCTAGGAGAGTGAACAAGGTGCCAAAGGGTAATTGAGGGTAACGATGCTCTGTTAGGGAAAGTTTAACCACTTCTAGATAAGGAAGGCAAAGATCTTGTGAGGCAAAAGAGGTTAGAAGGCACACATGGATTTCTCCTGCGCGAGTCCTCTAATGTTTAAGTCAGATCAGATCACAATAGTGGTGGTGAATCTAGAAATAAAATATGACAACACAACATTATGTTTGCGGGTAACTACTAATGATGTGATAAAAAGTGAAAATTCGAGCGATTTGCATATGGAGGCCTCAAAGATTAGAAAGAGTCTCCAAATCCCATGGAAGAGCCCTTAAAATAGAAAGGTCAATAGGTATTTAAGCTTGTTGCTCAGTGACAGGGACATGTAACGTGCATGTGTAAGGATATGGTGAGCTTCTGCATGAAAGCATGGTGATTCTCTCACCACACATGGCGTGGTGCCAATGTTAAGATCAGAAGGCCCTTCGAGAGAACCCCCATCCTCTAAGGGGAAGGCCCCCTAAACGAGGTGGGCTCGGAACAAGCAAGTTGCATTGTTATAGGACAATGCGAGGTACTGTATGCGGGGGAAGTATTTCCCTAGATTCCTCCTAAGAGCGAAGCTCGACCAAGGGAATCATGTAAATCTGAGAAGCTAGTATCGAGTGATTGGTGAACATTTGCCTAGGAGAGCGTGTCCCAGTCTTATAGAAATTTAACCTGAAGGGATTGCTAGCTTCTTTCGGGATGACTTCCCCTAGGGGGTATGTAATAACAATTATTTCTCATTATAAAAAAGAGAAACAAATATTTATTATCAAATTAGCTAATAATTGATAAAATGTATTTCATCACATTAAAAATTATGTCAAATAAGTTTTGTCACTGTTAAAATTGTGAGAAAATGGTTTAGTAATCGTTTTAATTTCTTACAAAATATTGTTTTTCAAAAGATACACTTTGTTAAGATAAAACATATGATTTTGTATCAAAATTTTGGATTTATTGTGACTAAGTAGTACCTATTGTGACAAAAATATTTTCTTTTACAATAAAATAGTTTTTCATAATAAGCCGGTTTAAGTGATAAAATATTATTTGTCACAATAATATTGATGACATTGTGACAAAAATCAATTTTTGTCACAATATACTTATTGAGACCAACTTGCTATGACTAACGTGATGACAAACCAACTTCACCACAATAAGTATGTTGTGATAATTTTTCATAGTTATTATGACAAATTAACTTATTGTAAGAAGCATAAATCCTTGTAGTGAGAAAGAAAAAAGAGAAAGGCGAGCACCCTTGGGGTCTTTTTTTTCCTCTTCCTCTTTCTCATCATCATCATCATCATTGTCGTCGTCGTCTTTCTTTTCTTCTCATTTTTCCTCTTCCTTGTAAGGAATAGTCTCCTCGGGTGCCATCGGTTTTGAGGAACCTGTAACGCCCTATCCCAAAATAAATTAAATAGTATGAAATGATTACAAATACAACCCATGGGCGTTAAGGAAATCCCTACCAACAGTGACAACCCGCTCCCACTTACGGGCACCACCGATGAATAATCAATCGGATTACTCACACACACAACAACCGACAATGAAGAGATGGATTATGTTTCATCATGAAATGCCCTAAGTGGGCACTAGGTTTCGTCCTTCCCTTATTTCCACTCGAGGAATCGATCCAAAACACAAACAAAGAAACACAGCGAAATGGGATCCGAAACCCGAGTAAGCTTCATCTTTCTCCAGCTCGCCTCACAGTAAGCCAAAGGTGACCCAGGCACAAAGCTAGCATAACAAACACTTCGCTAAGTATTGGGAATTTACGGGAACATACCTTTCGATCCTTACCTGATTTGAGACTCGGCTCCACCAGTTAAAGCCATATACATTAAGAAATCAACAACATTTACATTCACACACAAGGGTATATACACATATCACCACATGAATACATACAACGATAATATAATTCACAGACTCGGGCAACAATGCTAGGCCCCACATCAGCCTCCCGATACCAGTCCTGCTTGCATCTGGACTTGCAACATCTATAATATGAGGTAAAATCTCATGAGTTATACAAACTCATTAAGGGTGCAATGCATAAGTAAATGAAGCATGAGAGAGCATACAATGCAAAAATGCAATGCAACATGGTTAGTCTTCCATGCCCTCATAACCTCCATAGGTTAACCCATCGACCAACCCTTCCCACCATACTAGTCCTCCATATGGTCATAAGTACACTAGAACTCATATCATGCAAGTGTTACCACTACATGCAACTCATAAAGAAAACATTTACAAATGCATGCCAGACCACCACCCTTGGGGGTCATCCTTTACTTGGCTCGAAGCCTCATCTCTGCCTTGGCACGTACTCCAGCTTGAACCTCAAGCTCCTCTAGGATCACGGCCTTCCTGGTTGAACCTAGATGCAAACACACAAAAACCCCACAATATCAAACATTAACCAATGCTTTCATTCCCACCAAACACTGCAAAACCACCCATCAATAAATTTCCAAACAACCCCGACCCAGGGTTTAATCCAACGAATAATTATTCTACATTATCTCTCATAATGCAAATAATTCGAAAGGAATAAATTACTTTACCTCATCTAATCTAGAGGAGGAAACCGACCAAACGCCTATACTAGCGTTGCTCCATGGGATGTTGCCTTGCGCCCGAGTCTCATATTCGAGCCTTTGGCACACTTCTCGAGCCCCAAATTAATTTTCAGAAATTTTTCTTGAATTTTCTACCATTTTCCTCTAATTTCACCTTTTTTTTTCTTTTTTTTTTCTTTTCTTTTATTTTTATTTATTTTTTTATTTTTCTTCCCCTCCTGTCGACCATCGTTGCCTGCTGGCACCACCACCGTGAGCTCACTGCCAGCATCGGTCTCCCCTGCTCGTTGCTTCCATGGCCGATCGTCGAAGATCCTGGTCGCGTTACGGCGGCCGCTCGCTTGCTCGCTGGTCGCCTCTCGCCGCTGCTACTCCGCCTTGCTTAATCGACGGCTACGACAGCCTCCATCACTTGCTGCAGCTTTTTCAAGGCACCGCTACAAATCTAGCTAGCACCGACCCCTACCATCGCTACCAGCCATTGATCGTTGCTCCAGGTCATCGCCGGTCGCAAGCAACGCCATCTCCTTCCGCTCTCGATCTTGATCTCTCTTCTCCTAAGCTCTCCTCTGCCTCGGCTAGGATCTCTCTCTCTCTTTCTCTCTCTGTTTCGAATCCAAAGCAAAGGCCACTGTTGGAGGCTTGGGCAACAAACACGATTATATATATAAATATATATTACATAATTTACATAATAAACCCACTAACATCTCATTAATCCCACTTAAGAATCACCTTAATTTCACTTAGGAATTTTAATAAATACACCTGGACCCTCCAAGGTTTAATTTATTATCATTAAACCACACTAAATCTTGTTTTCTCAAAAATTAATTACCGACATTTACTTGGGAATATCAATTTCATCCCTGCACCTGCACGTGATCTTTATTCCACCCAAAAAGACTTCAAGGTTGCATTACTCACAAAATCAGACCACCCTTAGGGTCCCCTCAGCTTCTTGGAGGTCTCCTACGACCATTTGATACTAGCACCCATTCAGCTTATACAAAATTTATTCCGAAAATTATTCTCGATCGAACTGCTTCTAGCGTCATAAACCTCACCTCGAGACGCTTACCAATATCATACCCTCTTCCCTGGACATCCAAGTCTCGGGGCATTCCCTACCGTTGATTTGATAATTTTATTAATTAATTTCTTGAAATTGACTTTCGGCCTTCCCGGACCACCCGAGATCCTTCCAAAATAACTTAAAATTATATCTTTTTCATCACCATGTAATACGGGGTATTACACCAACAATACTAAGGATCGGAACCTGCAATACACTCGGGATTTCCACTTAATATATATATATCCTTTATTTGGAGTACAATCATGGCATGACGGCCTGTAATAAAAGTAACAAGTAATACAAATGTCCGTTAAACTCAAAGATTGTAGAAAATTCCACTATTTGTAGTACAATCTCTTGCATGTATAAGTTAAAATAGTAAACTAACTCTGGCCACTTCCATTTCCTTTCCTTTGCTTGTTCTCGGAGTACCTGACACGTTTGAATATGCTGATGTAAGATATGAAACATCTTAGTGAGAGTTCCTAAAACGTTATCGTGCATGCAAATGTAATATACAGTATGATATGAAATCCATCACCAGGTAGCAATGCCAGGATGTTGCAATCATCTCCGGTAACTCATTGTGTCCCACAGACTTTTCCCATGGCCAAATGATGCTTGGCATCACCCATGATGAGTTTCCCGTGTCAGTTAGCCTGTATGCCATGACGTATGCCAAATACAAAGAGATATACTTGCCAAATGGAAAATATGATATGCAAACCACACCAAATGAAGCCAAAAATGTCCATGATGTAAGAAACCACAGGAAAACAACCACTTACAAATGAAACAATAGATGGTTAAGATGAAGCAAAGTACATGCAAGAACAATTTACATGAATAAGAACCAGTCACCTTTTTGTTTTCCCTTTAGAGCATTGTTTACTGTTGTCGGGTCTGGGTTTTCTGCAGAAAACATGAGTTTTCATAAACTAGAAACCAAATATTTTTACATTACTTTGTTCTATATATTTTAACTTACTTGTGTGAGAAATTTCAGGGAAAACCAAGGTCGCACGTGCCCTTACATGCTCTGAGAAGTGGGCTTACGCACTACATGCGTCGTCTGTCATCTTCGACAATGATGAACACGAACTCACTACAGCCCAGTTTTTTTGCGATTTCTCCCGTGTTTTTACTTTGATTCAACTTTCATTTTTCCTACAGCTCCCTCTCTCTCGTCTCTACAAGAATATAAGTTTAGATCTGCCTTACCTCACTATTTTCTGGCAGTTTTGGCTCAAACTCCAGTGAAGCCCGTTCTCTCTCATTTCTCTACCAATTTCACTCATTTTTTTAATAAAACCCTTCTTTCTCTCTCAAGAACACAATTCTCACTTAAAATCCTCTCAAACCCACCCAATTTTGGCTCAAACCCACTTGGAATGGCTTTAAGTTGGGTTTTGGGCCTATTTATAGAGTTTTTCAGCCAATCCTGTGTTGCCACTTGTCATGCCATCTCGAGGTCATTAGCCAATCATTTTATGCCACCTTAGAGGTCATTAATGAGGGGTCATCATAACTTGCCACTTGCCCCTCCACTTATGCGCCTTGGTTTGCGTGTCTCATAATTACTTCCAATGGTTAATTGGTTTAGTTTGTTACTTTAATAGTCTAGTTTCAAGGTTTCAAGAAATATACCTTTGCCTGAGTTTTTTGAGTAATTGCACTTTGACCCCTTGCCACTTGGTCCCTAGGCCATCCTTAAATTTCCCTTATGCCCCTAGGGAAAGGATTTATTACGCCAATACCTAGGATTTTAGTAAATTACACTTGTGCCCCGAGTTTTCCAAAAATTACCTTTTTGCCCCAAAATTCACCTGTTTCTCCTTGAATTCTCAAGGCATAATATTTTCTTCAAAATCCCATCTGTTACATTCACCCCCCTTTAAAATAAAATTTCATCCTCAAAATTTGCCTCATATCCTTGAAGAGTGTATTATACTATTCCCTAGAGTAATCCTGCCACCAAATCGTAATAATATGTTCCCATGTCCATTACCATTTGAGATACAAAATGAGCATTTCTTTACCTTATTCACTACCTTCAATAGGGTAGTCTTTTACACCTTTTGGTAATACTAGGGTAAATAGTGTATTTGGCCCGTTGTGCCTCACCCAATATTGTTTGCCTCAAATCCTTGGCCCTGGGCACATAATTTTGGTCCAAAGACTCAAGTATTCCATGCCTCTAGTCATTTACCCATGACCTCATCCTTGAGTCTTCTGGAACAGCTTGCCAAGTTTGTCCTATTAGATAGGAGTGAATTGTCAAGCTAGCGACGTATATAGTCATTTCCTCAGGATTACTGTCATATGGCATCAAGCCTTCATCAATCCCCACCCCTGGGCCATTAAATCAGCTATAAGTGTAGGACTATTCCTACTCAATGCATTAGCCACCACACATGCCCTCTTATCGTGGTACTAGATTGTACAAGTGTAATCCCTCAAAATTTCCATCCATTGTCGTTGCCTCATATTACAGATCCTTCTAAGAAGACATGCACCCTAAGCTTTTATGGTTGTGAAGACCTTAAATGCTTTTCCAAAAGAGTAGTGCCGCCAGGTTGTAAGGTATACATGACTGCTATTTTTTTTTTTCAAATCATGGGTGGAGTGGTTAAACTCAGCCACAAATATCAAGATGGGTGTAAAATAGAAAGAATATGCTTGGAACAAAGGAAACATGAGATGTAAGCCACAAACCACACACAAATGAACCAAGAATGATTAAGATGAAGTAAGAAGCATGTAGGAACCACTCACTGAGATGTTTCATATCTCATATCGGCATATTCAACATGCCAGGTACCTAGAGACAAGTAAGAGGAAAGGCAAGGAAGTGGCCGAAGCTTAATCTAATTTTCTATTATCCTTGTACTACGGATCTTTGTATAAAAATGAGCTATTGTAATCTTTAGGCATTTCTATCATTTTCGTTAATTTTAGATGGATATCAGTCACACTTGTAAGCATTGTACTACCTATACTATGCCAACAGGGATGCGATAAAGCTTGGGTCTATCTTTATTATGTTGAGGATTGTGTGTCACTAAAATAGTCATTATGTATATATCTCAAATGTTGCACTACAGACGCTATATAAGGAAGTTGCAATGGCACTGGGGGTTTATTTGTTGGAATTTTGGAATTTATGTATCGCTATTGTACTTATTCCAAGACTATATAGTGGAAATCCTTATTATTTAGCCTTACTTAGCTTTCAAGTTTGATCCTTTGCTTCTGTTTGTAAGGATTTCCATAACACCCTTGTGAGATATTAGCTTGTATTTAACATCATTGTATATTTGAAAAATGAGGTGTTACAGAATCACTCTCATCAACTGTAACGCACCGCTCCCACCTACGGGTGTTACTCACGAATAATCAACCTATTATTCACACACTAGGGCAAAGATGAAGAGACGGCTACGTTTCAATGAGAAACGGCCTAGGTGGGAACTAGGCTTTGCCCTCCCTTTGCTCCACTCAAGGATTCGGGAAATAACGAAGCGTCCCCGCGAAAATAAAACCCGAAACCTCGTAAAATGCCACCTTCGCAAGCTCTTAATGAAGAGCTAAGGATGACTTCCCAGAATCGAAGAAATAAACTAACTCGCTAGCTTCATATAAATTATGGCATAATGCCTCAATTATAAGAATTTAATTTTTCTTTTCTTTGCCCTAACCATTAACCCATTTATCTCACTTCCAAATCCTTTGGAAAATATTTGGATTAACCGTTCTTGGAAAAATTTAACAAAATTTTCCTTATCAAATCTCCATTGCTTTTTCCCTTTACTTATTTCAAAATACCAAATTTTCCAAACACTTAGGAAATAAATTTTGAAATACAACATCAAAACATCCTCATCCAATTTCAAAATTTAAGGAAAATACTCCATTATTTAATTTCCCATAATATAGAAATTTTTTCCACATTTGCCTCAAATTCATATTAATTTAATAATTAATTTAGAGGCTAAAATACTCCTTTATTTATTTATTTAAAAATAATTTATTCTAGAATTTCTCAAAATATAAGAAATAATTAAATAAATGGAAATTAAAATTAAAATAAAAAAAAAGACATCACAGCAGCAAGGGGGGGCGGGCAGCAGCAGCCAGCCGCGCCCCCAGTGCGCGGGCCGCTCGAGCGCGCATGGGCCGCGCGCGCGCATGACCTGGCCGTGCGCGCTGGCCGCCTGCCATGCGGGCGGCCGCGCCCAGGTGTGCCCTGCCGCGCGCCCCTGGCACCAGCACACTGCCTCAACTCTTTTTTTTTTATTTAAAAAATATATTTTTTTCTTTTAAAACACAAAATTTCCAAAATGCTTTTACACTTCAAATGGCTTCCAAAACATTCAAGTTTGCCATCTTTTACCCACATTAAGCATTCATTACATATTTAACAAAATAATTACAACATTAACCACTAAACCACAAAATACATATACTTCACATGCATTTCTCCCTTGTTTCTTTATCTTTAACCTTCCAACACTCCATTTCCTCTACTTGATTCTCCACCTACATAGAGGTCAAAGGACCTTATGAGCCAAAGCTCAGTAAGGGTGCTATGCAAATGTAGATGTAACATGAGAATATAAACATGTAATGCAAATGCAATGCATATTATGGGTAGTCTTCCATGCCCTCATAACCACTTAGGTTAAGGCACCAACAACCCCTCTCTCATCACTAGTCCTCCTTATGGCCATAGGTCCACTAGAACACAAACATGCAATAAGACCATTGCATGCAACTCATTCAAAACATGTACAAATGCAAGCAAAACCCCACCACTTGGGGTTATCCCTTACCTTTTATCTTTGAAGCTTCAACACTACCACAAGCCAAGACTCTCCTTGACTTTAAATCACCTTAAAGAAAACAAAATACAACCTTAACTCTTATACATAAACATTAAAAGCTACTTCAAGAGAGGGAAATAAGGCTTACCTCTTGCTAGCCTTTCTCCTTCCTTCTCTTAACCTTAGCTCTTCTTGTTTTCTTTCTCTTTAAATGTGGGGAAACCTTGAACTAATTTCCCAACTCCCTATTTATAGAGCTTTTCCACTCAATCCATGCCAAGACTCAAGATCACATCTTAGCCATTGATTTCTCTTTAATTCAAGAGACTTAATCTCAACCTTTAAACACTAGCACAATCCTTGTGCTTCTCCCAAATTTAATCCTAGCCATTGATTTTAGGAGAACACTTCTCTAGACTCAAAGAAAATACAAATCCAAGAGACTTTGTCTCCTTGAATCTCATCCATTGATCTTTCTTTGGAGATTAAATCTCATCCCTTGGATCAATCCCAAATTCCCATAATTCTCCTATTTTCCAAATTAATAAATAATGACTAATTTCAAGATTGACAAATTTCTCCAATTTCCATTTAATTTAAATCCATAACTTTTCAAGCATTTAATGGAGACTAAAATAATTTCTTTTTGATTTAAATTTAAAGGCTCTTGAAAGACATAATCCATTTACTTTAGCATTTATTTAAATCTATCATTTTCCCACATAAATGCATGACTAATTTCTTTTTAATATGGATTTTCTTTTAATTCCCTCCATCATGGCTCTCATTTAAAGCTTGAGAGACTAATTTATTTTCTTTTTGCATTTCTTTAAACACCACTCTTGATTCACAAGATCATGCCAAGTGTCCCATTACACTTAATCAACAAATTTATTATTCCCAAATTAAATTAAATCTCATCCCATGAGATCTTCCCAAGTGTCACAAATCTAACCATACTTGGCTTCCATTTTAATTTCCCAATTATCCATACACTTAATCAAGAATTAAATTCTCCAATATAAATAATTTCTCCAAAATAATTTATCTTTTTATGGGACGGAACTCTAAATTATCATTTTGCCCCTCCTAAGGTATCATATATATTATGTGCCTTCTCTTTGGTTCAAGGGAAATTTTGAAAATTTCCATATACCATTTTTCCCTTAATCAATAATTTTATCATGACTTATCAAGGGTATTACATTCCACCCCCCTTAAAAGAATTTCGTCCTCGAAATTCACTTTATCATAATCTCTTGCCCAAGATAATCATATTCTCGGGCTACATGACAAATTCTCGTGCTCGAGAATCTCATAGCCTATCCATTCCTCACATTTACCTCGGGCCATACCCACCTCAAGGCTTCGCTTAGCCTTTTTGGTCCTCCAGCCAAACTGCACCATTGGCCATTGGTCGGGCTTACTGTAATGATGTCCATCATCGGATGGATTTTCTCTGCTTCGAAGCATCACTTTGCTGTCCACTTCCCATTTTCCCTCGATCGAACAAACTCTCACTAACATTGCGTCACTGATCAGTCTACCACGATTTTACACCGATCACGCACGGTAACGTTTTCCACTGCCAATCACACATGGCCATGATTTTACGCTAGTCCAACCAGCAACGTCTTAGCACTGATCATCCACCGCAATGTCCCTTCTAGTGCCCACAAGACACTCTGACACTTATTCATCATGGCATACCGCCATTCATCACATGCATGCGTAGCTTAAGTTGATCCTCATGGCAATTTCTTATTACCGATCAACTAACCAGGCTAGCATTTCATGGGAAGCAACCATTTGGCCCACCTAGCCAACTTCGACCATTTCCTACATGGTCTCCTACTTGGCTAGCCGACCCTCATTTATCGATACGACTACGCAACACCATGCCAGGCTATTCTCATTTCAACCATACGTGTACTGCCCGCGTTCACCTAAAGCTTGGCGATGCATGCACCATTACAATCTTACCTCGAGCTTAACCATGCTCGGGCCACAACCTTCTCCCCACCAGGAGTTTTTCGCATTAAGCACACAAAGATACTTACTAGCAGATATCACATGCTAGTAGAGTCTCATACCCATACCAGGGAACTCTTCACTGAGCAACCCCTCTTCCATTCTTCACCCAACTTAGCTTTCACAATCATATCCCATGCTAGGCCTTACCTTGGCTATTAAACCCTATCGTGAGTCAAGGATCCTACCATTGCGCTTAAGGTCGCGAAACCATTAATCGACCCTCGTCATCACCCACGGTGCGTGGGCACAAGTGATTGGCTTATTACTATATGCACAATCACTTATTGCATCGCACCTATAGGATGACTCGTGCCTTTGGTCCCCACCACAACAAGCTATCATGGTTACACCCCCACTCTTGTAGCGGTCTTCTAGCCAAATTTTCTCACCCAGCTTCAATTTCATTGGGACTTTTCAAATCTCTCCATTTCTCAACAGAGCCTCTTACCCTTGAGGCACGTAACTTTCAGCCATCTCACATCCGCAATAGACACCTGAGCTAAACCATGCATAATGGTTCCTCTTGTCCTCCTCGGCAAGGACAACATCGTGACAGCAATGAATTTCTCCTTTCACGGTCGTTGCATCTCAATTTCACAGACATCAGCCTTCATGGCCATTCACGCTCGATTTCGAGGTCTTACCATGCCCAATGGTTACCTTTGACCTTCCTGACAACATCTTTTCCTTGACAGCGACGATGACACCACCATGTCATCCCAAAAGATTCACTGCTCCTTGAATCTCTCTGGTCATTGCAACTAACACGACCTCACTCTTAGGCCGCCTTCCACAGTTCACCTTGCTATATTTATAGCAGCTGGCAAATTCCCTAGGAGACTCTGGCTTCTCTCGGATTTCTCATACACTCGCTACAACCAACTCACACCACTCGGTGAGCAACCACATGGCTTTAACACCATAACAACTTCACTAGCCGATTTCTTTTCACAACCATTAACCTTAGACACGAGGTTAATTCTCATCAATTGCCCACATAACAAGGCATCCCCTTAGCCGTGTCACTCACAACTATCAGGTGATCTCATCACCTCACACCATTCCTAGGAACCAATCTCGTCCCATGACCTCTTCCTTTGAGCTCTCATCACCCATTGGCGACATTTTAAATTCGCCCTCAACTCCCGACTAACCAACCCGATTAGCTCTAGCCGGATCGCCCAGCTCATAACCAACACAACCTGACTCCAGGCACTACTCTTGCAATCATCGACTACCGCTTCGATTTAAGCTCCATCCATTGGAAATCACCCCTGCCATTCTTGTGGAATTCACACTTCCACTCAATGCCGTAGGACTCATCTTCCTACTCAGGCACTTGCCATCACGCTGGCTTTCCTTGGGTGATCCATCCTGATAGAGTTGTAGTGCATTAGGAAGTTCATCCAATGTTGTTGCACCACGCTCAACCTTTCTTGGGAGAACACCTCAAGTTCTACCCTGATCACTTTCCAACACTACTATTTGCATCCCTCCCTACGGAGTAACATTCCTTCGAGCGGCACAATACTGCCCTGACCAACCATCTTTTATCACCTTGGATCTCTTTTTCACAATTTGCCTAGTCTAATCACCAAGACCCACTGAACCTTTATATTGCTTACACGACAACCAACAAGGCTTTACACCACAGCCCTCGAGCCTCACGCTCCATTATTGCCATCAGGTGCTACCACCTGGCAATTTCTCATGTGTCATCAACTGGAAATCCCTCTAATGCTACATGAGGACACTTCCTCATTTCGCATTGACACAACCAAGACCAACACCAGACTGTGCAATTGCGCACCTTCACGGATTTCAAACCGTCCTTAGCCACGCGTTCAGCTTACCACAACTCACTTCACCGGATTAGAGATCCCTTTATTCGAAGCCTTCCCGAGCTTTAATATTTCCATCTCATGGTTAGCTTCCAACTCATAAGTCTCACCCTCCACGGCACTTACGTAACCCTCTCGAGCCATTTACTAACTCCACAAATCGACCCATCTTCTTGCATCACCGCAAGGTCACACAAGGTCCATCATCTCAATTTACCTGATCAACTTCGATCGATTTAACCTCAACTACATTAGCATCCTTTAACAACGAGCATCACCACACATCTTGTTATCACACCACAAGATATCATTCACTTGATTCACAAACCTTCTTGCTGCCTTGACCCCCACAGCACTACCACCATACTTCAACCCTTATGAAATTTTTAGGTCTGGCTCAAGCATAACCTACAGCATACCCCAGGTCTTCAGTGTCTAATCGTCTCCACCACAGACAGGTTACTCCACATGGAGGGCTGCAGTCCCTCCTATGGACTAACCATCTGCATCCAGTGGTCCCTAGCATTAGACCCGTCATTGATAGGTGTCAACCATAGTATTATCCCCACGCTAGACCCGTTTCTTTTCCTCGGGTTTCTTTCTCAAACATCTCATAGATCTTCAGTCCCTGACCATCTGCATAGTCACTGTGTTGCCCTGTGCTTTAGGCGCGCCAGCACCTTGTCACCATCATCGTGTCACTCCCATACACTGGCCCAACACTGGTTCCCCATCGTGTTGCCCTGTGCTTCAGAGAGTTAACACCCAATCATTATTACCGTGTTGTCCCTTACACAGGCCTAACAACAGTTTCCTATAGCATGGCTCAGGTCCCACTCTGATCCGCTTCGCACCCCATAGTGTGACTTTTAACTCTTCAGTCACACTTCTGATATCGAACCTGACATGACTACCTCGCCACGCTCGCAGCCACTATTCTTACCAGGCGTCCTACTCGACAACAAATCTATCGGATCATTATCGCGTTCCACGATTCCTCCTTAGGACTACTCTAGGGGTCCTATCCCTAACAAGAGATTCTCGGTCTCACCTGACCAAATCTCCCTAGCTGCTACTCCAGTTCTTCGGCATCTGACCGTCACCTGCAGTTCACTAAATTGCTCAGACTCATGGGCCACTTGCCCTCAATGCGAGCCAACTCATTAGTCCTCTGCCACACGGTCCATAGCATCAGATCCGTTACATCGAGCCTTGCACCCTTAGCATCAAGGCTACTTAAAGCCTTCCCGAGCTATGATGGTTCCGCCACCATTTTACCAAAGCCATCTTACTTGGTTAGCCTTGCCTTGATAACCTCAAGCTCATTCCATGAGCCTCGCTCCTCAGGGCTCTATATCTCTTATCGCTCAAGAGACTCTCAAATCATTTCACATCTTGAGGCCTCATGATCTTACCCCACAAGATCACACCTCACGTCTCTCACTCAACATTTGAAAGCTCCAACTTTCCAAGACAATGGATCCCAATCTGTCATGATTCATTCGCCACCCAGCTCATCCCAAAGCTTGATTATCTATGATCTCTCAATCCTCAACCGATATGCTGAGCCTACCTTAGGCTCCAATACCATAACCATAGAGCACTTACCATTACCCTCTAGGTAAATTGAGACTTCTCGTCTCCCCTTGTACCACAATTCACTACCCTCGGCCCACACACCGCTCATACCCTTCCTCGGGTGACCTCCGCGTCTCCCGTCAAGGGTCTCAAGACCTTAGGCGTCATCACGACCCCAGGCATCATAATGAGGGTCTATTCACCTCCCATCTCCCGACCTTAGGCGTCCTGCCTGACCCCAAGCTTCAATGAGAGTTAAGATTGGCCCCTCATCCATCAGTCACATGAACGGTCACTTGGCCTTTCACAATTAGGACTTCCAATCCCATGGCTCCCACGCGCATATCTACGCATGCCCAACTCCTTTATCCCAAATCTGGATTCCCCTGGATTCCAGCTCGACTCACTTGGGATTTCCATCTCACACAAACACCCGCTAGGGTCCATTTGCCATACATCTATCCTTTCTTAGGATATATCTTATTTCATCATGAAACCAACTAGGGTCCACTCATACCCTAAGCATGTCCCCTCCAGGATCGTCATAACCATACTATCACCTCGGACCATATACATTTAGCATGTATACCTCACACCTGACCCCTTCAGAGTCTTTCAGCAAGCTACCAACGTCACGCCTACCCTGGCAATGACAGGCAGATGCTTCACATGCTCGCTCCACCTAGAGCTTCTCTAAGAGCAACCTTAGCTTACTCGCTTCCCGGAGCTCGTCACACAACCTGTTGACGACTTCTTCCCTTGGGTTTCGAGCTAATTTCAGCCTTAGCTCACCCTAGTCGAAGCACACCACCCACGGAAACCACTCCATTTCCTCATACCTGCTTGATCATCACCCTCACCATAGGGGTGCTCTGCTAATCCCTTCCTAGATTAAATATACTTCGGACTCTCCTTGTCCCATCATGATTCTTATCGTGACTCTACTTTGTATCCCCACACAAGCCATAATAACTCAATCATAAGGAAATCTCATCCTTGAAACGCTTCACTTACTCCCAAATTTGCACATTTGGGTTCTCGATTCCAATACCCACAATTGAGATTCTGACTCTTCTTTGCTCGACCCGTATATCTCTTACGATATATCATCTCAACCATGATATTTTCCTATTCCTATCGCAGGAATATTCAAGCACTCCATTTGCATAGCCTCCAGCTTTAATGCCCTGACCCAACTCCTAGGGTCCTCGGTCATTTGTGGTCCTAATCCCAAGGCGTTCTGATTAACCTTCGACCACATTTCTCCAAGCATCTTCCACTTGATGCTCCAACCACGCTCTGGTACCAAACTGTAATGCCCCGCTCCCACCTACGGGTGTTACTCACGAATAATCAACCTATTATTCACACACTAGGGCAAAGATGAAGAGACGGCTACGTTTCAATGAGAAACGGCCTAGGTGGGAACTAGGCTTTGCCCTCCCTTCGCTCCACTCAAGGATTCGGGAAATAACGAAGCGTCCCCGCGAAAATAAAACCCGAAACCTCGTAAAATGCCACCCCTTCGCAAGCTCTTAATGAAGAGCTAAGGATGACTTCCCAGGATCGAAGAAATAAACTAACTCGCTAGCTTCATATAAATTATGGCATAATGCCTCAATTATAAGAATTTAATTTTTCTTTTCTTTGCCCTAACTATTAACCCATTTATCTCACTTCCAAATCCTTTGGAAAATATTTAGATTAACCGTTCTTGGAAAAATTTAACAAAATTTTCCTTATCAAATCTCCATTGCCTTTTTCCCTTTACTTTTTTCAAAATACCAAATTTTCCAAACACTTAGGAAATAAATTTTGAAATACAACATCAAAACATCCTCATCCAATTTCAAAATTTAAGTAAAATACTCCATTATTTAATTTCCCATAATATAGAAATTTTTCCCACATTTGCCTCAAATTCATATTAATTTAATAATTAATTTAGAGGCTAAAATACTCCTTTATTTATTTATTTAAAAATAATTTATTCCAGAATTTCTCAAAATATCAGAAATAATTAAATAAACAGAAATTAAAATTAAAATAAAAAAAAAGACATCACAGAGCCGCGCCCCCACCGCGCGGGCCGCCTGCCATGCGCGCGGCCGCGCCTGGCCGCGCCCAGGCGCGCCCTGCCGCGCGCCCCTGGCACCAACACATTGCCTCAACTCTTTTTTTTTTATTTAAAAAATATATTTTTTTCTTTTAAAACACAAAATTTCCAAAATGCTTTTACACTTCAAATGGCTTCCAAAACATTCAAGTTTGCCATCTTTTACCCACATTAAGCATTCATTACATATTTAACAAAATAATTACAACATTAACCACTAAACCACAAAATACATATACTTCACATGCATTTCTCCCTTGCTTCTTTATCTTTAACCTTCCAACACTCCATTTCCTTTGCTTGATTCTCCACCTACATAGAGGTCAAAGGACCTTATGAGCCAAAGCTTAGTAAGGGTGCTATGCAAATGTAGATGTAACATGAGAATATAAACATGTAATGCAAATGCAATGCATATTATGGGTAGTCTTCCATGCCCTCATAACCACTTAGGTTAAGGCACCAACAACCCCTCTCTCATCACTAGTCCTCCTTATGGCCATAGGTCCACTAGAACACAAACATGCAATAAGACCATTACATGCAACTCATTCAAAACATGTACAAATGCAAGCAAAACCCCACCACTTGGGGTTATCCCTTACCTTTTATCTTTGAAGCTTCAACACTACCACAAGCCAAGACTCTCTTTGACTTTAAATCACCTTAAAGAAAACAAAATACAACCTTAGCTCTTATACATAAACATTAAAAGCTACTTCAAGAGAGGGAAATAAGGCTTACCTCTTGCTAGCCTTTCTCCTTCCTTCTCTTAACCTTAGCTCTTCTTGTTTTCTTTCTCTTTAAATGTGGGGAAACCTTGAACTAATTTCCCAACTCCCTATTTATAGAGCTTTTTTACTCAATCCATGCCAAGACTCAAGATCACATCTTAGCCATTGATTTCTCTTTAATTCAAGAGACTTAATCTCAACCTTTAAACACTAGCACAATCCTTGTGCTTCTCCCAAATTTAATCCTAGCCATTGATTTTAGGAGAACACTTCTCTAGACTCAAAGAAAATACAAATCCAAGAGACTTTGTCTCCTTGAATCTCATCCATTGATCTTTCTTTGGAGATTAAATCTCATCCCTTGGATCAATCCCAAATTCCCATAATTCTCCTATTTTCCAAATTAATAAATAATGACTAATTTCAAGATTGACAAATTTCTCCAATTTCCATTTAATTTAAATCATAACTTTTCAAGCATTTAATGGAGACTAAAATAATTTCTTTTTGATTTAAATTTAAAGGCTCTTGAAAGACATAATCCATTTACTTTAGCATTTATTTAAATCTACCATTTTCCCACATAAATGCATGACTAATTTCTTTTTAATATGGATTTTCTTTTAATTCCCTCCATCATGGCTCTCATTTAAAGCTTGAGAGACTAATTTATTTTCTTTTTGCATTTCTTTAAACACCACTCTTGATTCACAAGATCATGCCAAGTGTCCCATTACACTTAATCAACAAATTTATTATTCCCAAATTAAATTAAATCTCATCCCATGAGATCTTCCCAAGTGTCACAAATCTAACCATACTTGGCTTCCATTTTAATTTCCCAATTATCCATACACTTAATCAAGAATTAAATTCTCCAAAAATTAATTCTCCAATATAAATAATTTCTCCAAAATAATTTATCTTTTTATTGGACGAACTCTAAATTACCGTTTTGCCCCTCTAAGGTATCATATATATTATGTGCCTTCTCTTTGGTTCAAGGGAAATTTTGAAAATTTCCATATACCATTTTCCCCTTAATCAATAATTTTATCATGACTTATCAAGGGTATTACATCAACCACAAACTAGTCGGAGGCTACCAATCAATCATCAGTAAGGAGATCCAAAAGGACGACTGATCCCTTCTCACCAGCTTATCTATAATGCCCCAATCCAAACTAGGACATGTGATGCAAAATAAGAATAATTTTTACATGGGCATTATGGAAACCCCCTAAAATGCAACTAGGATTGTAACCTGAAACGTGTTGGGACTTCCATCAAACATTCACACACACAAAATTATTTAATTTAGCTTTCTACTATTACAACCAATTCCTTATGCAACAAGATAACATGAAATTTAAAGTTAAATACATAACTTGTGAAATTAATACAAACTTTATGAGAAAATGGTACAATAAAGTAACTGTTCTTTCCTGACCAAGAGGGGACGATCGAAGGCGGGGCGCGGGCTCCAGCAACCCATTAGAGGGTCTAGGATTTATTTAGAAATTATTTAATTTCTTATTTAAGTTTTATTTATGAGGTTTGGCCAATTAATTATTTAATATGCCATTTAGAGATTTTAATTGAGAAAATAGCACTTAAATAGCATTTAATTATATTTCTTTATTGTGGAAATTAAATGCAAGGACTTGAGGGTCATTTAAGGATTTGTTATTAAGATTTAATTATTAAATAGAGTTATTATTATTAAGAGATTGATGATTCCATCCGTGAGAGGATTGGGATTAAAGTCTCCTAGATATAGTAGGAGAAGGAGAGGGAATTAGGGCTTCCTATAGGCATATGTATATATGTATAGCCTCATTAGCCTTTTATTCACGCCGTGTGAAGAACAGAAGAAAGAAGAGGTTGCAACAGTGTCTTGGAATAAGGAGATATTCATTGAAAATGTCAATCAGATTAATATCAAGGCAAGTATTCTTCCTGTAATCCCTTCTATTACAGGTTCTTTTGAGTTATTTCCAGATTATCCAGTATCATTGTTCAATTTTCAGTTTACATCAACTAGCAGATACGTATGTATATATATATATATATGTGTTACAGTGAGTTTCTTAGCAGTTCTTGCATGATTAAATAGCGATTCAATCAAGTATAATCCTTGAATCATCCTTGGTATTGTTTCTTATCAATTGGGTTTTGCTTTCCCAAGATTTTATTCGGAATGGTGTAGTTTTGATTAAGTTTGAATCATGTTTCAGTCTCTGTGAGCGTTCGTCTCTGGGTTTAAAAGTTGCAGACATCCGGATAGGTTCCCTCATATCCGAATGAGTTTTCCAGAGTATGTGAGTGACATCCAGATGGGCTAGAGGCTATCCGGATGTGTCAAAAAGATTTATATGAGTGATATCCAGATACATCGAGCCATATTCGGATGTGTTTAATATAAGTGATATTCGAATACGTTGTGTCGTATTCGGTTGTTTCCAGAGTTATATTCGGATGTTTTTTTTTCCTACATTCGGATTAGTCAAGTTGATATCCGGAAATCTTGTTTCATATCTGGATGCTCTCTCAGAAGTTGGAATTTTTATATTTGAATAAGCTTCAGTAGCATCCAAATGTCTTAGTGAGATATCCGAATGACCAGATCTATATTAGGATGTCCTAGTCCATGTCTGAATACTTTCCAGTATATCCAAATAGCTCTTTCCTTGCGCTTCCAGTAATTTGGATGTCTCCACTCATATCCGGATGCCTTTATCCATATTCGGATGACCTTTCCCAGAATTGCAAGTATATTTACAGTAAGTCCTAATTCAAGTTTAATTAAATTAATGTATCCAATACCTTCCAACATTGAATTCATAAGCCAGAATATGACAAGTTAAACCTATCCATACCCCAATTCATAATTCATAGAATCTTTGTATTCCATTATACTAGATCAGATTGCATGATTAGTAGTTGTTATGACATGATCAACATTATTTCGTGAGATTATGTGCATACATTTTGGTATGAGCATTGAGCATGACTTTTTATGGAGCACTACATATCCTGTGCTAGCATCTATGTGAGCATTGCATTTTGCGCGCCAGGCAGCTAGTCCGCAAGGATCCCACCAGTTTTAGTTTCAATTTGTGTGTTGGTCACCTGATGTTAACTAGGGAGCTAGGGGCATATTGCCCACAGTATGTGCTTATAGCTTTTATGTTTGCAGGATTCAAATCAGTCATGTATGTATTACAGTTATGTGGGCTTATGAGCCAAAGTTGCATACCTGCATTTAGTTTACAGTTTATGTGCATTACATCTTGTAAATGCAATCCAGTGATTATTATATCTCTCAGTATAAGTTCAGTAAGTATTGTTATCAATATTGATATTCCTCGATTCAGCTTCAGTTATTCTTTCCAGCTTATTACTTGCTGAGTTTTGTAGCTCAGCTTGTACTCTTCACCATTCTAGGTCCTAGCGGGGGAGTACCAGATGTGAGGCCTAGCAGTAGTGTCCAGTAGTATGTGTACGTGAAGCCACTCAAGACCAAAGATGTTTGGGAGTTTATTAGTTGGTGTTTTATCAATTTAGGTTTATGTTATATTCCAGTTTAGGGATTTTCCCTTAGATAGAGTTTACGATTCTTTTCAGTTTATGTTAACTCAGAGTTTTATTTTAGTTGATTGAGATACTCATTATGGTATTAGATTTCAGATTATCAGTTAGTTTATTTTATTTTCCCCGTAGCACCTCTTCTCGGGCAGTTCTATGAGAGGGGGTGTTACAGAGGTTCCCAGGTGATATCATGGTGGCGATGGGACCCTTATTAATGTGGATGGGATTCGCCATTAATGAGGGTAGGATCTGAGGCGGTCATCAGGATATAGAGTGGAATTGCAATGATGATATGACAGGTTGGCGCTAGGCTAAGGCTGGGTCTAGAAGGAGGACCATGATTGGGCTAAGATTGGGCCTAAGGAGAGAGCTAGATTGGGCCTGAGGAGAGGGCTCGAGTAACAAGAGTTTGAGCTAGAAAAGGGAAAACTAAGCAGTTTTGTTGTGTGTGCTAGTTTTGTGGAGTCAGATTAAGTGGGATCGAGGCAGTCGGTCGAGCTGATTTTGTTTTTGCTGGGATAGCGACTTTAGATTCATTTCAAGGTCAGCTCGAGATGGGTAAATAGATCAATTTTCTTTACGCGCTGACCCGTACCGCGGGTGGCTTTAGGATTTGAATGCGCTCTTCCTAGAGGGTGAGGGTGCTATTTGGGTGTCGCCCAAGTGCGAAGGGCGGTTAGCCGCCGTGGGTGTGCATCGACGAGGTCTCGTACCGCTGGGACATGTTCAGGGTATAATCAAGTTCCTGCTCATGTACACTGTCTGGGTTTGGGAAGGAAAGGTCGCAATTTCCCAGTGAATCCTGGGACATATTTATGGGGCTCTAGCCATAGCTGGACTTCGACCCTTTGCAAGGTGGAGATTAACTCTAGCGACAGGGAGGAGGTGGAGCGTATCCAAAAGGCTGCGGAGAGCAAGGCGAGGGAGAGGGTGGCCAAGGAGACGACTGACCTGTATTAGCGGTTGGAGGATTCAGAGGTGTCGCAGAATCATTGTTGCGAGGTCATAAGACGTCTCGGCCGCCAGTGCGAGGATGCTAGGGTGGTGCTTCATGATTCAATGGCGGAGGTTGCCCATCTACAAGTGGTGCTTGAGGCCACCCGATCGATGGCAGAGGCTAGCAGGGCTCTAGTGTTGGAGACAACGGATGAGTATCTGGAGGGCTATGAGGAAGCTCTTCTCCATGTTCGAACTTTGTTTCCCAACCTAGACCTACAGCCCTGCAAGCCGTACATGAGGGTAGAAGGCGGTCGTATTGTTGACCCGACCGAAGGGGCACAGGCTGAGACTTGAAGGGAGATTCCCGAAGTGGGCCGAACTAGAGGAGGTGCTGTTGATAATGCTGAACTCCTAGCCGAACTGGGCTAATTTACTGCCTTTTTTTTTGTTACAATAGTGTAGCTTTTGTAATGTTTTCTTGATTTTGTTTGGTCTTGCGGTGTTGTGACCTTTTGCTGTCTTTCGACTTGCTATTTGTGATGGAATGTCCTATTTTTCTTTTTCGCAAGGCGCCTTCCTTGTTTCTTTTTGTTATGTTGTATTTTTTTTTTTTACCGGGGCATTGGGTTGTGGACACCAGGCTCTTGAGTACGACTAGTGCCTAATTTTAGAATTCGAGGTGCCCAAGTTTGGCAGAGGTTTGGAGGGACTGTGCATGTAGTGCAAGCTTGGAGGTTATAGATGAGGGGACGCTTCGGCGCCTAACGTGTTATTTGGATGGAACGCTTCGTCTTTTGGGCATTTTTATCAACACGCGCGAGGGGGGGGTGTTAATTGGTTAGGGTAGGATTTGTTTTTTGTTTTTCGTGATAGGGATATGACCATATTGATGGCATGATTTTTTGAAGCCTGACCGTATTTAATTTTTTAGTAGACGGTGAGGGTCTTCTGACCGCCGGGCAATTGTGCTTATAAAAGGGGAGAGGAAATCTTTGGGTTTCTTTCCATGCTATCTTTGCTTGTTTGTATCTTCACCCTGGAGACTAGGGAAATGTGGTTAGTGTTGGATTATAGGAATTTTGCACCCGAGTGGGGTGTTTTTGTTGGTGACCTTGCGGGTGGCAACCTTCTGAGTGGTATGGTAGGGGGCGAGAGGTCTGTGGTTGGGCGTGTTAAGATGAGGGTAGTACTAGGATGGGTGAGACATGTCATGTCTAAAATGGGTGATGTGACTTTCTCAGAGTTCAGCTCTGGTGGAAGTATCGTGTTCTGGCATTCGAGGGCTTGGGTCATTAATGTCGACATTATCAGGCGGGGGTCGGGGATCGTCTACTAGCTCCAAGGTTGAAAGTTGGAAATGTTAGGGTCACATAAGCGGTGGGTCATCTCGGATTTTCATCAAGAGCAGTTGCTGTGCAAGTAGAATCCGACCCCTTTGAAGGCAGGATGCCAGGCAGTACAAAAGGGTTGCAGCGCTACCTACATGGTCTACGGGGAAAAAGGCTATTGGTGATGTAACACCCCCTCTCCTAGAACTAACCGAGAAGAGGTGCTATTGGGGATAATAAAATAAACTGGCTGATAAACAAAAATCTGATACCATGACTGAACATTTCAATCAACTGGAATAAAAACTCTGAGTCAATGTAGACTGAAAAGCAAAAACTTTGTCTAAGGGACAATCCCTCAACTGAAATATAAAATAGATCTAAACTGAGAAAACACTATGAAACTCAACAGACTCCCAGACATCTTTTATCTTGAGCAGCTCCACGTACACACACTACTGAACACTACTGCTAGGCCCCACATCTGATACTCCCCTGCTAGAACCTGGAGGGGTGAAGAGTACAAGGTGAGCTACAAAAGCTCAGCAAGTAACAAGCTGGAAAGAATACTGAAGCTGAATCGAAGAATATCGATACTGATAAATAGTTGACTAAACTTGTACTGGATAATCACTGTCTGATTGCATTCATAAAAATGTAATGCACATAAACTGTAAACTAAATGCAGGTATGCAACTTTGGCTCATAGGCCCACATAATCTGATAATACATACCTGTCTGAACTGAAACCTGCATACATAAAAACTGTAAGCACATACTGTGGGCAAAGCCCCTAGCCCCCTGGTTGCCACCAGGCGAGCAACTCATAAACTGAGTTGAAACTGAAACTGATGGGATCCCCGCGGACAAGCCGCGTGGCGTGCATAATGCAATGCAATGGTCACATAAATGCTGGCACACGATATGTAGTGCTCCATATAAAGTCATGCTCAATGCTCATACCAAAATGTATGCACATAATCTCACAAAATAATGCTGATCATGTTATAATAATGCTGAACATGATATGATCTTCATCTATATGTTAGAATACAAAGATTCAATGAACTATGATTTAGGATATGGGTATGATTAACTTGTCATGTTCTGGCTTATGAATTCAATGTTGGAAGGTATTGAATACATTAATTGAATTAAACTTGAATTAGGACTCACTGGAAGCTAAATTAGATTTTTGGAAAAGTCATTCGGATATCAGGAAGGATATCCGGATATGATGAAAGACATTCGGATATTAAGAAGGCTCATCCAAATACACTGACATTCAAAGTAGAAGCTATTCAGATATGAACTAGGACATTCGGATATGATTCTGGTCATCCGGATATCTCACTGAGGCATTCGGATATAACTGGGGACTATTCGAATGAAAAATTTAACTTTTGAGGGAGGCATCCAAATATCAGGCGAGACATCCGGATATTATCTTGACCTTTCCGGATGTATAAACAAATCATCCGGATATCATACTCGAAGAACTTTAGATACATCCGGATACGATACAAGGTATCCGGATATTAGAACTTAGAGTAATAAAACTTGCAATCCAAAATGGATAAGGATTAATGGAACTTGCAATCCAAAATGGATGAGGATTAATGGAACTTGCATTCCAAAATGGATAAGGATTAATAGAACTTGCAATCCAAAATGGATAAGGATTAATAGAGCTTGCAATCCAAAATGGATAAAGATTAATAGATCTTGCAATCCAAAATGGATAAGGATTAATGGAACTTGCAATCCAAAATGGATGAGAATTAATTGAACTTGCAATCCAAAATAAATAAGAATTAATGGAACTTGCAATCCAAAATGGATAAGGATTAATAAAACTTGCTCATAACTTCACTGTTATACGTATATATATATATACGTCTCTGCTTACTGATATAAAATCTGAGAACTCAATGAGAAACTGGAATAATCTGAAAAACTTATATGAACCTGTAATGGAAGGGATTACAGGAAGAATACTTGCCTGATAGAACTCTTTGATCGAACCCTGGAGCGATCCTGAAGACTCTAGCAAGCCTCTGCTATCTCTTGGCCTCTCTGTTCTTCACACGGCGTGAAGAAAAGCTAAGCTAATGGGCTCTATATATAGACATAAAGTCCTAGATCTCTTTCCTTTTATAACTTGGAATCCCTCTCCCAATTGAACTTGGAGACTCTCAAAACCTTCTCCTATTGGGACTAGGAGACTCTTAATCGAAATCCATCTCATACATAGATTCTTATTCTCCTTTAAATACATAATCCCACTTAATTAATAATAATACAAAAATTATTATTAAAACTCTCAAATAATAATAAAACTCCAAAATCACCTTCATGCCCTTGCATTTAATTTCTAAAATAAATAACTAGAATTAAATGCTATTTATATACTATTATCTCAATTAAAAATCTAAATTGCCACCTTGGCAAATTCTTTTAAACTCCAAAATTAAAAAGAAATAAATGCTATTCTTTTCCTTCAAAATCTCTAAATTGCCACATTAAATAATTAATTGGCAAAATCGCTTAATCAAATACTTCAACAATTAATTAAATCATTCTTAAATAATTACTAGGCCCTCTAATGGGTCGTTACAGGTGATCTATGGGAGTGTGCCCTACAACAACCGCTGCTTGGCCTGGGTTCGCTCGTCTGCTTATTCTCTATTAGGTCTCCAAGTATTTGTATCATGCGACAGTTGTAATGTGATAGGCATGTGTAACATAAAACTATTATAGATGTAAGACTTGTAATCAGATGTAAATTGATTGTAATGAAACGTAAGCATCTTTTGGGTACCTTGTTTTCTATTGTGCCCTAATGTAAAACATTTTGGGATGGAACCAAGGGAAGCTCGAGGTCCATTGTACCAGTCTATTACAAGGTACAACTTTGGGATTATGCCCGAGGTCCGGGTGGACTGATCATGTCGGTCTAGGTCCCGAGCACGGTTTAAAGGAAGACCGAGTTTGGCTCGAGATCCTGTGTGCCTGTTTAATACAAGGCGTGGCTCGATAGGGTCGAGGTGGGCTCGAGGCACTTAGAGAAATTACGGGGCTGTGCCCGAGGTCCGCGCGGGGCGGATTGACCATGTCGGTCTGGGTCCCGAGCACGGTTTAGAGGAGGACCAAATCTGACTCTAGGTTAGAGATGTCAAAAGGGCCGAACTGTCCACGGGCCGCCAAGCCTAGCCCAAGATGGGCTGAGCTATGGCCCGGCCCGTTACTGTTCACATGGTCCGGCCCGTATAAGGCCCAACTTGTTGGGACCTTATGGGCCCGATCGGTTAGGCCCACTAGGCTTGGCTCGTTGGGACCTTATGTTATTCCCAAATTTACATTTCGTAATATATATAAATAATAACTATCAATATATTTAAAATTTTTAAGCTAAATTTTTTATATATTTAAATTATAAATAAACATTCTCCTTTTTATATGTGCATTATTTTTCATATCAATTCAAAAGAAAATTTACACGGCATATTGAATTTTGAAATATAAAATAAAGAAATAATATTTAAAACTTAAGATAGAAAATTGTTTAAAAAGAAAAAAAAGAAAAAAAATTGATTTTTATATATGCATTATTTTGATATTTATATATGTATTATTTTTTTGAAAACATTATTTAAAAAAAGAAAATGGGCTAGGCTCGGTGGGCCCGACTTACTAGGGCCTGTGGGCTAGGCCTACTGAGCTCAACCTGCTAGGCCTTGTGGGCTAAGGCCCACTTACCCTCTGGGCCCACGGGTTGGCCCAGCCATGCCCGACCTGACCCCCTTATAGGGGGGCCATGGGCTAGGCCGGGCCCTACCCACGGTAAAAAGGACCGAACCAGGCCCGACCCTTTTAGTAAATGGGCCAACTCGGCCCGTTTAAAAAGCCCGTAGGCCGACTCGGGCGAAACCGGACTGGCCCGACCCTTTTGACATCTCTACTCGAGGTCCTGTGCGTCTATCAGATACAAGGCGTGGCTTGATAGGGCCGAGGCAGGCTCGAGGCACCTAGAGAAATGACGTAGTTGTGCCCGAGGTCCGCGCGGGGCGGACTGACCATGTTGGTCTGGGTCCTAAGCACGGTTTAAAAGACGATCGAGTCTAGATCGAGGTTTTGTGTGCCTGTTTGATACAAGGTGTGGCTCAATAGGACCGATACGAGCTCAAGGCGCCTAGAGCAATGATAAAGTTGTGCCCAAGGTCCGCGTAGGGCGAACTGACCATGTCGGTCTGGGTCCCAAGCACGGTTTAAAGGAGGATCGAGTCTGGCTTGAGATCCTATGTGCCTGTCTAATATAAGGCGTGGCTCGATAGGGCTGTGGTGCCTAGAGTAATGACGGGGCTGTGCCCGAGGTCCTCACGAGGCGGATTGACCAAGTCGGTCTAGGTCCGGAGCACGGTTTAAATGAGGACCAAGTCTGGCGCTCGTACTTGTATTTAAATTTGTTTCGTAAAAATGTGGAGTTTTTGGCATACCTTATTACTTTGGACCGCTTCGATGGTGGTTTTCCCGAACATTTATCTTTGCTTTGGCATGCGCACCATGTGAGTCGAGGTTGCAAATGACTTGCTCTTCATATTTGATTGATCAAGTAGGGCTGGGGTTATCTGAGTTGAGGCGGTTTCGGGGTGATGGAAAAAATGGGATTACGCTAGGACTTATTGGGGAGTGTTGAAGGAAAATTCGTGTTTTCGCAAGGATTATGACAAGTAATGAGTAATAAATGGAAGCAACCATCTTTATTTAGCAAGGGATATTGTAACAATGAGTCCCTGGAAGTATAGCTGCTTGGTTGGGGTGCGCCTTTACTTCCTTACTCCTCAAATTCAGCTAGGTGATGGGCTCTGTTGCTGATATTGATCTTGGTGCGATGCTCGTACCACAAATAGCTTGTTTTGGGAAAGAGTCTGGCTTTTCGAGGTGGGGCTCTATCTCCGGCCGGCATTGGTCATTTGCCTGTTGGTTTTGCTTTTCTAATTCTATCATGTGCATACTAGAGTGCGAGGGTTGGCCATTTGTCCTTGTCGTTTGACCATCGTTCCTGGGAGTGCGGCTTCCCCTATTATCCTTACTAGGGTCGGGGTTTCGAATCCTGAGATTGTCGTGGCAACATTGCCGAGCCTCTTTTTGGTCGACGTGAATAGCTTCAATCTTGGTGTCTATTACTGGGAACTTCATGGCTAGATGGGGAGTGGACACTACTGCGCTTGACTGGTTGAGAGAAGGGCAGCCGAGCAGCGCGTTGTATAGTGTTCGACAATCAATGACTAGGTATCAAATGTAGATTGTCTTGATGAGGGGAGCTGTCTCGAATGAAGTTAGTAAGTCGATGTAGCCATTGACGCCTACTTATTCTCCCAAAAAATCGATCATGTTTCCATTGAATGGTCTTAGTTTCCCTTCGAGGATTTCCATCTTCTTTAGGGTCAATAAGTACATCAGGTCGACCGAATTGCCCTGATTTACAAGGACTTTATTCACCAAGAAGTTGGCAGTGATAACCGAGATTACCATGGGATCGTTGAGGTTTTTTTCGATACCTTCGAAATCCTCCTCGGTAAAGGAGATCGCGAGGTGGTTGGAATTCTCCTTGGTCTCTTTTCTATGTTGTCTATGGACATCACCGCCCGGAGATGTCATTTTCTTGCCGAGCTTGATTCTCCTCCGCCTGCGAAGCCTCCAGAGATGGTGTCAATAACCTCAACTACCGGGTTTCCTGGAGGTGGTTCGACATTTTGTTTGTTGCCTGCTTGGTGCCACATCTGAGGGCTGTTGCTCCTTTGCCTTCCCAGGTTGCCCTGGGGGGATAATCTCTGGTCTGGTCAGTAAACGTATTGACGGGTGTACTCATTATAGTGTAACCGGGGTGGCTCAAGGGCCCAGGGTGGTTTTCTCCGCCCTTTGTTGTGATCCCAACCTTCTTGGTTTCTGTGGGGGTCCCTCCTGTGGCTGTGTTGATGTAGGGGAAGGGGTCCTGGTTGGGGGGACGGTTGTTGTTGTACTTGTCGTTTGGCTTCTGCATGTGGGGCAGCCGAGGCTTCTTCTATGTTGATGTACCCTGCCGAGCGTGTTCTAAGGTTAGCCAGGGTGGCGGGGGGCTTTCGGGCTAGTGAATCAGCGAAGGGACCTACTCTTAATCTAGCCGTAGTGGCATGTAGGGATACCGTAAGGTTGAGATCTTTGATTTATAGAGCTTCTTGAAAGAACTTGTTCATGAACGCCTATATAGTGGCTCGTGCTCGCTTTGTTTCAGGTTGATAAGGCTGGCTAAGGTCCTGCGATGGGCTCGACTAATGGAGAAATGAGTGAGGAAATGGGTGGCTAGCTCGAAGAAGTAGTGGATAGAATTTAGCTTTAACCATAACATGACTGATTTTCTCAAGGTGCTAGGAAAGGTCCGGCACATGATTGGGTCCGAGCTTCTACTATCAGCATGGCAACGCTGAATGTGGTGAGGTGATCCTGGGGGTCAGTGGTGCCATCATAGGGTTCTAAGGCGTAGGGAGGACGAAAATCGTCGGGTAAGGGGACAGTTATGATGAACTTGGAGAAGGGATGGTTGTGGGAGTACAGGGACTTGGAAGGTGAGGGAATAGAGGTGTGGGTAGCCTAGTGGTGTTGGTGACGACTGCCTTCTGCATCACAATCAGTTCGATCATTGGGTTAGTCACGCTGCTGGTTTTGTGTTAATTCGAAAACTCAATTCTAGAGCTGCTTGGTTGTCTGGAGAAGGACCTCTAGGACAGCTAGATTTTGTGGAAGGTGATCGGGGTTATTTGGTTCTTAGGTGGGGGCGCTTCTGGTTTGCACCATGGTGTGGCAAATGCGAGGTTGGTTTGCAAGGCTTTTAGTGAACTTATGGGGTAGGTAAGCTTTACTGAGCCCCACGATGGGCACTAGATGTTCCTTCCTAACCAAGAGGGGACGATTGGAGGCGGGGTGTAGGCTCCGGTGATGGGTCCTTTCGGGGGGCGGTTGGCACCTGCAAGCACTCTGACGGTTGAGTGAGTAAGAGAGTAAGGAGAGGCAATGTATCAATGGGTCAGAGATCAAAACATACCTTGGCTCTAAAGAGAGCTGGCTGATATAGGAGGATGAGATGTCCTCCTGCATGCATGTGTTGTGTGTTTGTAGGTGATAGGACTGACTATGCGACACAGGTGGAGGTTCCCAGGTGATAGTATGGTGGCGACGGGACCCTCATTAATGTAGATGGGATCCGCCATTAATGAGGGCTAGATCTAAGGCGGTCGTGTGGATATCCAGTGAAATTGCAATGATGCCGTGGCAGGTTGGCGCTGGGCCAAGACTGGGTCCATAAGGAAGACCAAGATTGGGCCAGAGGAGAGGGCTGAGATTTGGCCTAGATGGTCCAGTAACTAAACTTGCACAGCCTTTCCCCTTTTTTCCGAGCTTGTGCCTGACATACTAGACAAATGTGGAACATTTGAATATTTTAGGGGCATGAAACACCCAGGTTAGATTGTTAAATCCAAGTGAGGGTTTTGAATTTAATTTCATGTGTGCAAATGCAAAATGCAAATATGCAAACTCCAAGTGGAAGTGACGCCAAGGTGTTTAACCACCCCTGCTTAAAATATCATATAACATAGCCTAACAACATGGCCAAGTGGAGACTTTCTAGACTCGTGATATCACAACCAGTCACAAGCCACACGTAGTGATGCATGAACAATATAGAAAAGAAACATGTGTACCAGTAAAAGAACATGATATGCACATGCAACACCACCAACATGTTCAAAGGTATGCTCAACATGTAGGAAAGATAGTTAGGAAGCCACTCACCTTCATGACACTTAGTAGGTTACTGTTTGCGCGAAGATTGAGGTTGGTTCTTTGTCAAAACACGAGTTTTCGTAAAGTAAATGCCGAATATTTCTATATGAGAGTGTGGGGATTGAAGTAGGGGTCATTGCTGAAAAATTTCAAGAAAAAAGAGGGCCCCACGTGCCCTTTGAAGGGGCCCAATGCATTGCTACGCGTAGCCCATCCCGGGGCGTGAAGCTCACGCACCGCCCGTGCTCCCTGACCAGCTTCCGTTTTTTCTATTTTTTCAGCCATAACTCAGTCATTTTAACTCCGATTCGACCCTCGTTTTTTTCTATAGCTCCCTTTTCCCGTCCTCTATAGGAATATAAACTTAAATTATACTTAACTCATGGTTTTGATAGGCTTTGTCATATTTTATAGTGGTTGGCTTGGGAAACCCGTTAAGGCAATTTCTTCTTGGTCTTTGGGCAGAACTTCATCTGATTTTTTTGTAGAATTTCACTCTCAAAATGACCTCCCTTCTTTCCTTTTGGTATAGCCAAATTCCTTCCCCTAGTGGTCCATTTATAAAATGTTCGGCTAACCTCGTTTTGCCATTTGTCACTTTGAAATCATAACCAATTATTACTTTTGCCATCCTTTGCCACTTGTTGCCACAAGATTAGGCCTCTTGGTCTTATGATTTGAACCTAATGATTGCTCTTCCATGTGGCTTATCCCCAAGGTGCCAAGTTTCTCATCCCTATCCTTATCGAATTTTCGGTTCGTTTGGTTTAGTTGGCTTGATTTCTTAGTTATGAGTTTTAAGAATTTTCACTTCATCCCAACTTCTTTCATTATGTATACCTTGGTCACCCCCTTCCTAATAAACCCTTAATTCCCCAAATATCCGTTAAGGAAAAAACGTCTCGTGCCTTGACCCTAAGCCTTTTGATAGTCATGATAGTTTTAGGCTTAAAACTTCATATTATATTTTATCGAGTCTACAAGCATCGTGTATCTTTCAAAATAAACTAATCTCATAAGGATTTGGGATATTGCATCATCAATGTTTGCTTGGTTCATCACTATCACTAACTTGATTTTTGGAAGCTTGGGTACACTCCTCCTCACCTTCTTGGTGAACTAGAACTAATGAGCCCCACCAATATCCATTGTGATTCAAAATGATCGACCTTCAGTATGGCCTTAGTGAATATCAAGTCATTGGATAGTAACTTCTAGAGCCCAAAAATTTCTTCTGCCCCTTCATAGTTCTCGAGCAGAAGAAGTAGCAAAAAAACATAGTGGTGGGGTCACACCTTGTTCCTTACAGAGAATGTAAAACCCGACCAATTGAACCTACCCATTCGAATGCAGTTAGCCTAGCGTCAGCTTGTTCTCCTATAAGAATTGCATTCCAAATGGATAGAGGGAGAGTCTCAAGCCCATGCGAATGTTGTCTTCATGTATGGAAAGTCCTCGCTCTCTACTCGTGAGGTCTTCTCCTCCTTCTTTGGCCTTCTTGGAAATTACTAGTAGGGAATCCTGAAGGCACTTAATAGTCTCTCCACGTCCCTAGTGCGAAGAACAGAAGGCTGGCCTTGAGAGGTTGTTGCTGCCTTATTCCTCGAGTCCCTAGATTTATGGATAAGTTTAATTCTCACCATTGAACTTATATTAATTCAAGGTTTGAAGTTTGGGAGTTCTTCAGGATGGGTCATCCCGGATAACTTCTGTAGGAAAAGTTCTTCCAGACATGGTGAGATTCTATGGGGATGCTTAAGAAACAGATCCAACGACATGAAGTTATCCAAAAATTAGTGCGGGAAAAGTTCTTTGAGATACTTTTAGTGTGCAAGAGCTTTGGGAAAATACAAAGTAGAAAGTAGAGACCCATGAGGGGACCTCCTATTATTTATATACTACCACTCAAAAGGAAAACCAATTCATAGTCATTACATATGAAGGCCTCTCTCAGACCAGAAATGTGCACATTTCCCGATGTTGCGACACAAACTTCTCTTAGATAAATCACGCTTCCCTTTCCCAGACAATTATAGCATGCAATTAGGGTTCTAGACAACTCTGCCACTGTTTCCTTTGACTTTCAATCAAGGATAAGAGTGAGGAGCCATTGTTATAACCTATCTTTTGGGGGAAGTTCTACCAAATAAGGATTTTCCTCTAGAAGAGTAGTTCTCTTAGAGAAGGCATGGTTTTCGGGAGAACAAGTAATCGTCTTGGACAACCCAACACGAAAGTTCTCCCAAAGAACCACAATGAGTTCTCCCAAAAATGCACTCTCATCAGACGCTACAATCCTTCTAGTCAAGCCATCTTCCTAGGAAAGTACACAAGAGAACCTTCTCTTGGAAAACTTTGCCCCATGTTGTCCCACACAACGTGGCCTGCCTGACCACAGGTTCTTATTCCTCTAGGGAACCATTTTTTTTAGGAGGTTTATCATGAAGACCCTCTTCCAAGCTTAACTCTAGGATAACTATGTGCGGTTGAGACAACAATTGCGTTCCCCACATGTGTGCCATATGTCCTAGTCATCTACAAAAAGGCATAAATACCCCTTGATCCTCCGTATTTTGGATCTTTTTTGGACTTATGATATTTTCCTTGACTCTTCACCTTCTCTTTGACTCTTGAACTTCCAGCACCTGCACAACCACAGTTCTCCTGGAGAAACCTGCTTTTCCTGAACAACTTTACTACATACTTTATCAGCATTTCCCATGCATTTTCTCAGCATCATGACTTCTTCTAACTTAAGCATCAGAGGGCCCATGCAGGAGAAATCCCCACGTGAGTTTTGACTTGCTTCTATCTTACAAAGCCATTTCTTATGAACCATCTTTTTTGGACGATCTTTCTTAAACAATCTTTAGCTCTCTCGGATAGCAAATTGAGCCTCCTTATTGCTTTTGTCTTGTGGGAACTTCTCATGTGAACGTATCAAGACCCAAGGACAATGGGGACTTTCTCGAGCAACCTTTCATATACAAACCCTAGCTATATCAGACAACAGATCAAGCCACCTCCTTGCTCTTCCACCAAGTTTTACTGATTTCTTGATGACTTCCCTAAAACAAATAAATTTTGATTGTTGTATTTAGACAACAACAAGGTGGTTGGAGGCTAATTGGAGCCTTGTTGATGGTAGGAAAACTAACAAAGAAAGAAAGGGGGGAGGCGAGCATAATGTTTTTTAAAAAATTGGCTTTTGTACAGGTGACACTTGAACCCCTAAGGTTTTGGGTTATTGCACATGGACCTATTACTATGTATATGCCCTCGCTTCTGTTCAAATTGCACTAGCAGCTTGCAATTTACATTTTATTGTGCATCAAACTTTTTAATCAGCATAAATTGCACTATACCCTTGAAATATAAACATGAAACACCATTTTATATAGTGTGTTCATTTTTTTTTTCAAATAATAAAAACTATGTTTTAAAAATAAAAAAAACACATCAAACATTGTTTGTATATTTCTTTTCAAAAAGTTATAATAACAATAAAAAACATAAAATGGGAAAGAAATTCAAAACTAACCTACAAAAACTCTAAAAAGGATTCCTTGTGCATTTTTTTTTTTCTTTTGGGCTAGGTCCCAATGCAATAATTTAGTCATAGATATTGCCCATAGGCATTACATATAAGTGCCAGATTTTGAAATAGTGATTAGCTATGTGCCACAATATGGTTATTTGGCACATGTTAGAATGGGCTATAGATTGTTGTTGTCTTCTAGCTAGCTGTAGGAAATAGAAAAACTTAGAATCTCGTTAGTTGCTACCTAACACATATATAATTGAAAAATATAGAGCTGCTCACGGTCAAAACAATTTCGTGAGGGGAATTGGCTTGGATTCTTTTGACAAAGTCCTCATCCCTCTTTATCTTGATTAGGACAACAATCTTTCTCTCCTGCCTTCGGAATTTATGCATAAAATAATTAAATAAAAAATGAAAAATTAATTAAATAAAAAATTGAAAAATAAGAAAAAAGTTAAACAAATTAAAGTGTATTATATATATGTTCTTATTATTAATTAGATAAAAAAAAAAAGACTTTACACCAAAGATAAAAACCAAAGCCCTATTTGCTGTAATTAATTAAGTGAGATATATGGTATGAATGGATAATCATCAATCATTGGTTTTTGCTGCAATTTTACGAATTCTTATCCAGTTGTACCAACAACATTTTGACCACGAGGAATTGCTACTTGCATTAATGTCTGAGAGTTGTTGATGTTCTCATTAGTTTTGACCGAATTAAATATTCAATCATCAAAACATGTGGTGTAACAAGGCCCATTTTTTCCACTGGGGAAATGATTGAATTATGTAAGCATAACAGAATTATATACTTTTTGTGACATTTAGGGTAAATTTCACAAACTATATATCTTTGAGTTTGTTTTTATTAGACTAGTTACTCTATTACCTTGGAGCTAATAGATTACGTAAAATGACCATTTTTGTCTTTGTATTTAAATCATCACATTGTTCTCTTTCATCTCTCTCCTCCTTTTCCTTTCTATTCTTTCAAAGGTGAGCAAACTGCCCATTGTTTTTCTTTTTTTCTCCAACATGGTCTCATCTCTCTATCTCTTCTTTTAATTCACAAAAGGGTTCAATTTCAAATCCCATAAACCCTTGTTAGGTTCCAAATTTGAAGCCCCATAGAAAATGTCGCCTCTAGCTAAGTTTGTGAAGTAAAAATCTAGAATCTCTATTGAAAACTATTGCAATAGGAAAGTGATGGAGATAGCATGGGCAATGGTCACCATGGAGGGCAACGATAGAGGATGGAGGTGATGATTAAGCCCATTTCTCTCTCTCTCTCTCTCTCTCTCTATATATATATATATATCTCCCTTCCCCTCTCCTATTCTTTCTCATTGATAACACTAATGACTAACAAAATAGGTTCAAGGAAAATTTATTTTTAGGGTTCTTCTCGATCAAAATTTAGATTTTCTAGGTTTGATCGAGAGAAATAACCTAGATTTGGTACTGAGAAAGAAAACCCACATTACCGAGAAATCCCATCACTGGTTGTCTCTGTCTGTTTGTCTATCTCTCTTTCTCTCTTCTCCATTGCCAACCATATTTCTCTATATATTCTCTATATCTATAATTGTATCACTTTCTCTAGGGCCCATCATTGTTAAGGAAGGGGAAGAAACTCCATAGTTGATCGTCTTGCCTTCTTTCTCTATCTTTGTCCATTTTTCCTTTATCTCAATTCTCTTTCTGCCTATCACGTTGATGTTCAGTTCTTTGTTATCACTATTGCCAATGTGTTTTGAACCCATCAACAATGATGCCATGATGGTGGTTGGCTACCATTATCTATTTTTATTATTTTTTAATTACAGTGCCATTTACCAATATTTTGAAAGACAACACCAATATTTGGTAGTTCATGCAACGGTTTTAGTTGGCTTTCAAAACTTTTTCAAAAACAACAATACAAGCAATGAAAATGGAAACAAGAAAACCTTGTAAGACTCAACCATACACAACCAAAACTAATCCATCCATAAAGGGTAAGGAAGGTATACCATACTAGATGAAAATAGAGATGCCATTTGTGGTGAACCTCCCTGGATTTAAAGCTTCTGACCTCATGTCAAACTCTCCAAAATAGTGCCATAAATAGCCACCAACTATCATGAGCAATTCTGAACTTGCCTTCTTTGGATGACCAATATGTCCTCCCTAACATGAGGATCAAGTTAGTCCACGCTCTAAGTGACTATGGAACCCTACAAGAAACTTTTATGCTAGGCAAGCTTCAACGCAGGTGATGAAATGTTGTGATTAAGTTCTCAAATGGATGAACTAGTAGTCACACTATTGAATGCAAAAAGCAACAAGCAAATGGGACCAAGAAGAAGAGAGGGTTTGCTAAGACAAGAAGATGAAATGGCAGCTTAGAAAGAGAATAACAAGTAAAAAGCTCTCTCTTCTTATTCTTGTTCTACCCTCTTATAAATAGTATGGTGTGATTGAGATGACATATTGGAACTATATTTCAAGTGAGCCTATTCGGGCATTCGACTACCATGCAGTTTAATCCTTCCATTGAACAACATCTCGACCGAGTGTGAGCAATGAACTGATCAAATTCACAAGACTTGGTAGCTATGCTAAGATCTAGTATGGTGTGATTGAGATGACATATCGAAACTATTTTTGACATTGAAAACTCATTTTAAATCATGTGCACCCTGGCAAGGGATTTAACCAAACATGATCACATAGGATATTCACCTTAAGCCAGAGGTCAATGGATTCATCAGCAATCACATACTTCCATATGCCACTAAATTGAGAACAAATAGAGAACATTCCCACATTTTAATTGGGCAGTTCTACGCAACAACAAATTTTTGACACCAGCATACAAAACAACTGTATTGCCTTCGGTTTGAGAACTAGTAACACAATCAAACCTAGTAACAAATTGTTAATCATCCCAGCCATGTGATCTATTTCTTGTGTCACATTCTACAAAATGTTCAACCAATATATATCTACCCACATGTCTACTAATTTTATCTCATAAATTATGGCATGTGACTCGCCATCTTTTATCATTAGTATCTCTTACTAATCAAAGGTAATAACCCATGTGACAATTCATAATCAATTAATCATATTTCCTTTTTGAGAAATCTAAGGAATGGGATTATCTTTAAAAAAATCTTGTTATGCCCATTCTTTTAGGCTAGGTGTAAAAAAAATTTCACCCAAGGCGATAAGAAGAGAATTCCTCCTAACGGAATGAATTTCCACTCGGAGCAAGCAGAAGATGCATTTCTTCTGGGTGGAATGAATTTCCACTTGGAGCGAGTAGAAGATAGTTATTTCGGGTGGAATGAATTTCCACCCAAAGGAAGAGAAGCATAAGCCATTTCCTCCAAGTGGAATGAATTTCCACTTGGAGTAAGAGAAATAAGCCATACTCATATATACATACTCATATGCCCATGCTTGCCTTTGAAACCCCATGATTATTTGCAAACATACACATAGGTGCACATATACAGTCCATAAGGCCCGTTCAAGATTTAACTCCACCCAAGGCCTAAGCACACAAACATCGTACGGTCCTCGGGGCCCATTTATAGCTCAATCCAAGGCCTTAAAATACATACTCCCCATAACATATATAACCATACTCTTAAAATATTTTCCAAGCATATGCTCACACATGACTAAACATTAACTCATGATCATGCCCATGAGTACACTTTTTACCCCCAAAGAACATTTAACCATGATGAGGAATCAAAATATAAACACTTAAGCATTGACATGATTTTTGTAGCATTGGGCTAGTAGGAATGATTGACAGCCACCAAGCCACAACCGATAGTTTCCTCATTTTGGGGCAAATGGTCGACAATCCTGGACCCAACAATCGACCGCCAATGCTATTCTCACGCAGACACTTCAAAATGGTTGATAACTATCAACCGCCAGTGCATCTTGTAGCTCAAAACATAACACTCAAGAAACCCAAACTCATGCAAGTCACAACAACCCTGTCATGATCTCAACCCTAACAAGAAAAGCACAATTCCTTGGATATTATAGGGTGAAACAAACCCTATTTGAAGTTTCAAAAGACCTCAACAAGATTCAATAAGAATCTAGGGAGAGTTACAAGTTGAACTACATAGGCAACATGCAAGAACCATTTACGAAGAACATGGGTTTTCTCATGAATAATCTCAAAGATACATAGATCCAAGAGTTAGAACTGAGAAAAGGGTTAGAACTTGCCTTGATAATTTACCCCTCGATTCTTGCTTGGAAGGTTGTTATAAAGGACAAAAACGCAACCACGCGGACTGAACAGAGGAGCTAAGTAACAACAAACAAAGAAACAACCACTGAAACAAACAACATAAGCTCTGGGGCTTTCACCCTCACCCTTTTTTGGAGCTTCGAAGATCAAGAAGAGAAGAAGAAACAACGAGAGAATAATAGAAAGAGATAGAGGAAGAAGAAGAAAATGAGAAGAAGCTTGCACGCCAAGCTCTAGAAAATATCTCCCAATTACCTCTCTTTTATTTTATACTTATATAAAGTCCACTCGAAACATTTGTTTTCATCCATTACTAACTCAAGCATCGGAGGGTCTACATGGGCGAGAAATCCCTACGTGCCTTCTAACCGTTGTTCGTGATTACAATTCACCCAGAGCCGACCACTTTCCTCCCGATGAGCCATTCCACACGGAGCAACCTTCTTCCTTTTGGTGGACCATTCTATCTGGAGCCAACCACTTTCCTCCCAGTGAACCATTCCACCTAGAGCAGCCTTCATTTTCTCGGTGGACCATTCTACTTGGAGCCGATCATTTCCTCCTAGGGAGTCATTCCACACAGAACAACCATCATTCTCTTGGTGGACCATTGCCCCTAGGGCCACTTCTTGCTTCTTGAAGCCAAGCAGACACTGTATGCCCAGTCCTACATTACAAATTTTAATTATTGTATTTTGACAACAACAAATTCAAAATTAAAGATCTTTATTACATATTCTTAACAACTTAAGAATAAAATCTTTATCAAGAGATCTAGAGACTCATTAATGTACAAATTGAAGAGGTATGAATAAAAATATGATAATAAAATATATAAATATATTTTATTAAATTTACAAGATTTACATCATTACTCCCAATATGCAAAAAATTTTCTAAATCTAGTATTAGTTCACTAACACTAATATATTTTATTTTTTAATAAAATTAACTGTCATTATTTAATAGCAAGGGGGTTGTGATGTACCGTAACTAACATCAAATAAGGTTGATAGTATTTTCTAAAATATAAGAGTATTTGGTAGAATTAGGGAAAACTCAAATGCAGTCTTTGAAATTTAATTACCTGAATTATTTATAACAAAACTTTGAAATCAATAAATTTTTACGTCTGCATAGCATTTATTAATACACTTGCAAGGATTTTTTGTCAGTTTGCTTGCGGGCACAGGTTGAGGCAGGCGGCTGCCCTTTTAGCTGATGAAGAAGTGGTCTTCACGGAACGAGTACTAAAGAAAATCAAACACGAGGCAGCTGCCTTAATTAATTATTTGTCGAGTCTTCTTGTTGCCCAACTCCAATTAGTGTATTAGAACATTGTATGTCGATGTCGCCTATAAATAGAGGCATTATCTTCCCCAAGAGCACCCATCTAGCGCACGCAGAAGCCTAGAGAGAGAGAGAGAGAGGGAGAAATTAAGCCCAGCCACTTTTGTCTTTAATATATCATATATATATATATAATTATATACATATAAATCACTGCGCTACAAAATCTTACTAATTAGTACTATTTAGTGTTGAAACAAACAAAATGGTTAAGCATGGCGGTGGCTTCTATCTGCTCCAACTACACGTGCTGAGCCTTTGCATTGCAGCAGGCACAGCATGGAGTGCAACGCTTTCGGCGGATTTCTATGAGAAAACATGCCCCAACGCCTTGCCAACCATCAAAAGAGTTGTGGTGGATGCAGTCAAGCAGGAACCCCGGATGGGCGCCTCTTTGCTCCGCCTCCACTTCCACGACTGTTTCGTTAACGTACGTACAGTAGCCGCTTCCCCCCCCCCTTTTTATATTAACATTTTAAATTACTTACATTGCTCTTCCTGAATGCATGCAGGGTTGCGACGCTTCAATTCTTCTGGACTCAACATCCAGTTTTGACAGTGAAAAGGATGCAGTTCCCAACAAGAACTCTGTGAGAGGGTTTAGCGTCATAGACAGAATCAAGTCGGAGGTGGACAAGGCCTGCGGCAGCCCCGTCGTTTCCTGTGCCGACATCTTGGCTGTTGCCGCTCGCGACTCTGTCGTTGCGGTGCGTGACTGATTAGGATATACTTAACATGCATGTGCCTTCTCAATTTTGCATTCTTAATTATATGTATGCTTGCATCCATTCAGCTTGGAGGCCCAACATGGAAGGTGCAGCTAGGCAGGAGAGACTCAACCAGCGCCAGCAAAAGCCAGGCTGAAGCCGACCTCCCCTCCCCATTCATGGACCTTTCGGAGCTCAAATCCAACTTCAAGAAGCAGGGCCTCTCCACTAAAGATCTGGTGGCGCTTTCCGGTGGTCATGTAATCGGTGTCGCTCGCTGTGTCACCTTCAAGAATCGGATTTACAATGAAACCAACATCGACTCCGTCTTCGCCCGGGAACGCCGCTCGACCTGTCCGGCCAACGGCGGGGATGGGAACCTCGCTCCCCTCGACCAAACCGCAAACACGTTTGACACGAGGTATTTCTCCAACTTGGTCAAGAGAAGAGGGCTTCTGCATTCCGATCAGGTCTTGTACAATGGCGGTGAAACCGATTCCTTGGTCAAGAAATATAGCACAAATTCTGGGGCTTTTGGCCAGGACTTTGCCAACTCCATGATCAAGATGGGTAACATGAAGCCATTGACAGGGAAGAAGGGCCAAATTCGGGTCGACTGCAAGAGGGTGAACTGATCCTTGGGGCATGCTTGATTTTATTTTATTTTTTTATTATTGGATTTCTGAAAACATTCAGATTTGAGGAAGTACTGGTTTGACAATAAGAGTATATGGTCTTCCCCCGGAATCCAAATGGATAAGAGGGAATAGATGGTGGTTTCCCGTAAATTAAAGTGTGGAAATATTCGACGAGTGATTGTAATAAGTGAAGTCAAAACAATTGTGCCAAATATTCACATTTTGCTTGCTTCTTAATTAATGTATAATTTTTTTATTAATACTATTGTATTTCTGCGTTCATTAGCTTTTCTTTCCCCTTTAATTTTTTGTATAACCTTTTTTATCATATATAAATTTGTGGAAAAAATTTATATATAATAATCGAACGTTTAATTGGCGCTTGAACATAACAATAAATTTAGTGTCTAGAAATATGGTCATCAAGTTTTCTAAGTGTGCTAGAAAGAGAACAATCAGAGGATAGAAGGAAGTCTCCACGCAAACACTGCAATACTTAAGTCAGACATTAAAAATGATAAATACTTGAAGACTGTAAATATTAGAGACGTATATTTTTTGGAGTGAGGTTTTGTTTATTTATAAAAGAACATGAAGCTTTCCTAAATCCCTTAAAATTAGGATTTTTATAAATAATGTATATTTTGATATTTTGAAATTTACTAGGATTGTAATTCTTATAGATAACATTTATCCTGATATTCAAAGTCTTTTTAGAATTAGATTTCTGTATGGATGATGCCTATTATTTTGGTAGAATTTTTGGATGAATTTTTGGATGTCAGAGTTATCTAGTTTGTGCATTATTCAGGACCCCCTCCAAATTAAGGGAAAATTATACATTTTTAACCCAAAAAGTTATTTTAGGATTTTAGCCTTTTTTTGTCATTTAATGGACTTTTGCCTATAACATAACAACTATTCTCCACTCTTTCATTTGAGTTTCTCGTAGGGAAAAGTAGATTGTGTAATGGCATGCCCTTAGTTCTCTTATATCTCTCTTTTTTTAAGATCGTTATCATGTTCTTGTGCTTTTGTTTTTGGATCGTTCTCACGCTTTTGAGCTTCGATTTTTAAACCATTCTCAAGTTTTTGCACATCAATTTTTAGAAAATGAGCTCTAGATCGTTCTCATGCATTCCATGCTTTGAAACTAGGTTTTGAATAATAAGCCCTTATAATTTGCGATCTTAGACGTGTTTTCCTTGAACCTACCAACGAAATATATTCAGCGTAAGATGGAAAGACACTGTTAAGTAATACCATGCCTTGGTTTTACAGATGAACTGTTGTATAAAACTTAATCATCTAGGATAAAATCTTTGTTGTCGCCGACACCCTAGTTTGAGCGCAGGAGGAATCCAGGCTTAAACCAAAAGTGATGAGAATTTTGAAATCATGATGAGCATGCTGATTAAGGCTGGGGTTATGAGCCCATGCTTGGTCCTCCACCTGTTATTAGTCTCTAACTTGCACTACAAAAAAAAAAAAAAAAATTGGAGTTTAGAGATAGAATTAACGATGGATTCTAGTCCATTTCTAAGAGGCTTGTCACTACGTAATTAGCGACGAAAATTTTTATTTCATCACTATTAGAGATGAAAAAATTCTATCTCTAATTCAAGGATGAAATTTTTTCATCTAAAAAGAATTTATTCTCTAATTTGGTTGTGTAATTCATCTCAAAATTGGTCAAATTTTACATTTAGAGATGAAATTTTTTCTATCTCCAAATCTAGACTAAAAAAAATAGAGATGGAAGTAATTTTGTCTCTAAATCAACTATGGAGGAAAAAAATTCTAGTTGCTAGCCACCTTCCATGACAAAATCCGATAATTAGAACCAATCATCAGAATCACCTTTGTATGATGACCAACATACCCAAAAACTAAAAAGATCTAACGGTTGAATCTTAATAGATCTAAAAATTATATTTTTTGGAAAAATGTTGTCCATTTTTGGAAGGACATCACTATCCATCGTCCATTGTTGTAACATACCATCTACGAGGTTTCCTCTGGAGGGCTTCTGGGGGAGTTCCCCAAGAAAAGTCAGTTTGAGCTTGGGAGAGTGCCCTCTCTTGGAAGGGCCTTCGGGGGCCTTACTCCCAAAGACCCAAGTACCCTTCCTCGAAGGCTTAGATAGTCTTCTAAAGACTCTTCGAGGAATAGTAGCAACCTGACATGAGGATGATAAGCTCAATATAGCAGCCAGAAACTTGTTGGAGTGTGCTCTCAGCCCAGAAGAGTACAACAGAATTTCAGCATGTGAGACAACCAAAGAAATATGGGACAAGCTTGAGGTAACCCATGAAGGAACCTCTAAGGTAAAGAGGTCCAAGATTAGAATGTTAAAATATGATTATGAACTATTTTTTATGTAACTAGGAGAAACCCTAAAATATATGCATACTAGATTAAACAAGATAGTACCAAACTTAAAGAATCTAGGAAAACCAATCTTAAATGAAGATATTGTTGAGAAAATTTTACAATGTCTACCACATCAATGGCATCCTAAAGTCATTGAAATTCAAGAAGCTCAGGACTTTGAAAAATTATCTCTAGATGAACTTCTAGGATCTTTAATGACTCATGAACATATCATGAGAAGACAAGAGAAAATTCTGAAGAACAAGAATAAAGGAATAGCTCGAAAAACATCTAAAAGTGATTTGGAAGATGTTATCCTACTTGTTAAAAATTCTTGAGAAGATTGAAAAAGAACTCTTCTATACACTTTTGCGGGAACAAGTCTGAAAATGGAGATGAGAAAGAATCAAAGTAGGAGATCAAGTGCTCTGGGTATCAAAAATTAGGTCACATCCAGCTAGAATGCCTTGAAGCGAAGAAAGAAGAGAAGTTGAATGAAAAGAAGAAGAAGAAGAAGATGATGATGATGAAGGTACTAGTATCTTGGAGTGATGAAGACTCATCCTCCTCTTTAGAGGATGAAGCATAAAAATAACCAACCTTTGCCTCATGGAAAAAGAGGAATCTAAGCTAAGTGATTTTGAATTTTATTCTGATTCTAAAGATGAGGAAAATGAAAATAGTTGAACTCTTACGATGCTATGTGAAAAACTGCTTATTGAATTAGAAAAGTTAAGAGAAAAATGAAAAAAAAATTGAAAAGGAAAACTCTGCTCTAAAAGAAAAAATTACATGTTTAGAAAAAGAACTTAAGGATTCAAAACTTGTTTTATTTAAGTTTACTGCATGTAGTAATATTCTAGACATGATTTTAGAATCACAAAAGGCTTTTATAATAAATCGTGCCTAGGGTATAATTAATGAGAATAACAACAATAAGACCCTTGGAAAATTAGTTGCAGGAAAAGCAAAACATAAATATTTAGGTCCAAAATGCAACAAATGTAAAAACTATGGTCATAAGCTCATGGAGGTATAAAACAATGAAGTAAATCAGTATCTAAGAAGGTTTGGGTAGTCAAGAAAACTGGAATGGTAGGAGCATGGAGTTCTAAAACAATGGACCCAAAATCCTTAGGTACCAATCTTAGTTTTTCATTATTGCAGTTCATATGCCTCAAAGCAAATAGCTCGAAAGTCAAGTGGTTTATTGATAATGGTTGTTCAATGTAACACCCAGTGTTATTGGTATTAGAAATATGGAAGGTTGATAGAAAACTTTTGAAAATGTGCCATTGAGATAAGTGGATCATGGGAATGCAAGTGCCTTTGGGGAGGGGCGTTTTGGTAAATTGGATAGCGGGACCTAATAAAGGGTAATTGAGAAATTTGGAAAGTATTTACTAGTGAAATGAGAATTTGCTGGGAAATATTCTCATTTGTGCAATTGAATGGAATTGATGAAATTGTTAATTCCTAAAGGCATTATGGTAATTTGAATTTTATCCCATTAAAGGTGAATTGTTATGGGGGGAAATGTGTAAATAAATCTCATGTGAAGGATTTAATTTTATGTAATTTATGGAGAAATAAGTAATGGTCAAATTAAGTGTATGGATGACACTTGGCAAATTCTTGAAAGAAGAGAGATAAAAATTATTTGATGGGAAATCACACATATATATATGTATGTATGTGTGTGGGTGGATATTTTGAGTAAAAAGAGGTGATTTAATTAAATCAAAAAGGATTGGAAAATAGTCTCTAGCATTTAATGTGGGTAATCATTATGGAGATTAAAGAAATTAGGAAAGAAAATTGGAAAATTGTCATGCATTTATAATGGAAAATAGTCTTATTAAATTAAATGAAAAATTATGTGAAATATGTCTATCAAGGTGATGTATATGAAAATAGTCCTATTTAAATAAATGATGAGAAAATTGGAAATTAAGAAATTCAATGGTTGAGAATTGGTCTTGGAGTGAGATTTGATCCAAAGGCCATGGTTGATTCTTGAAGATTGGCATGGATTGCCAACATAATGAGGGATTAATTTTAAATATAGGAAATTGAGAGTGGAGATTGCATCTTATGTGATCAATGGATGGGATTAAAAGTTCATTAAGCACATGGATTGTGCTTGTAATGAAAGGTGAAGATTGGTTCTTTTAATTCCATAAAATCCAAGGGCTTGGATTGAATCTTGAGTTGAAAATAGAAATTAAGAATGAGAAAATAGGAGAAATATAAATAAAAGGGAAGAGGAGAAGGCCAAATCTTTTAGCCAAGAGTGAATTTGAAGAAGAAGAAGAAGGGAAGCTCAAGTTAAGAGCAAGAGGTAAGCCTTGAAAATCTCCTAGTTGTTTCAATCTATAGTTTAAAAATGGTTTTAATGATCCAAGATAATTTTTCTTTAAGGGTTGAAAGCAAATAAGTCTTGGGAGTCAAAGAGTAAGGAGCCCCACCTAGATATCCCAACCACCCAGATTACCCGAATGGGAGCGCCTACGGAAGGAAAAGGAATGAAACACAAGACAAGAACTACCTTGGCATGCATACACAAGAATTAAACAACAGAAGCTAAGCTATATACATGCATGCACTACGAGTACTCCTCTAGCACACCGGTCACATGATAAATAAATGCATACAGACTTCTGTGCCGACATACATGAGACACGAGGAATGATGGGGGAATAATGGGGACTGACGAAACTGCTTGTACACCATACCGACTCTACCGCTAGATACTGTCTCCCTTACCCTTGACCCACGCCGCCACTACCTGAAATGATGGAAAGCAAACTGAGTTAAGAGACTCAGCAAGCATAAAAAAAGGAAGGCTATTGGTTGAACATATCCAGTAAACTCTCCCTAGAACACCAACCCCCATGCAGACATAAGCCATGAGATGCCCAACACAGTATAAAAGCGTAAATAAAAGCACGTATCAGTCATTGGGGAACAATATAAGACACACGACACCCAAGTCCCATACCAACTTGTCACTTTCCTGAAAGGCAACATATACCTCCAACAAACCTGTGCATGTCATCCCGGGTTAGTGCTCTCGTCACCTGAGTGCTCGTGTCGGTCCTCCCGACACCCGAGCTATAAAATAGTAGAGCTGAAGGCTCCCTTGGAACGGTCCTCTCGTCCAAAACCTGTGAACTGTCCATAACCATGCAATGCATATAAAAATGCAATGTCATAGTGAGCATCAACATGATACACTGGTGCCCATACATCCAAGTATTAGGTTATGCTCCGCCCACATAGTAAACCACACACGATGCATATACCCGTGCCAGATACAATCTAACCATGTTAGAATGTCAGTGTCCAAGCATACTCAATAAATGAATACCTCAATATGCATCCTGTACACATATGCATATTAATATGAAAGGTAATACAACTATAATACCCCATATTTTCGTTAAGTTGCCACGTATTTTAAAGTAGTTTAAAATACCAAAAAATAGGCTTAAAAGGAAAATTAGTTGCTGAATCAGCTGCAGGGAGTGCCCTGGAGCCTAGATGCTTAAGGAAAGTGATGTGACATCGTCAAGCATCTCGAGGTATGATTTATGGCATCGAAAGAAATTGGATCGGGAACGGTTCCCAGTACAGCTAAAAAGGCAATTATGATTTAGGCTGAAATACCGAATTATCGTACGGGGCATCTAGGAAGTCAATAGAACCCCGAGAAAGTTCATATTTGGTATGTAGAGTAACCTTTCAATAGTTTTTGGAAGAAACAAGAGGGTTTATAGCCAAAACGAAGATTTGGGCCTAAGTGCAATTTTTCGAAATTGACAGAGGGAGGTCGAAACGATGTTTTTTCGAAATTTTAAAGGGAATGTTTTAGGATATTTTAAAGGATTATAAATGTCTTTAAAGAGAAGTTCAGTTTTTGAGCCAGGGGCAAAATCGTAATTTTTGAGGTTCGGGTAAAAGTGTAATTTACCCAAAAAATTAGGGGCATTAGCGTAATTAGTCCTTTCTTCGGGGACTAAAATGCAATTAAAAATTGGCCTAGGGACCAAGTTGAAAAGGGTCTAAGTGCAATTACCTGAAAAGTTTGGGCCAAAGTGTAATTCTCGAAACCTTTTTCCTAGGGGCATTTGGGAGATTTAAGAAAAGCCTCATAAATGATTTTAGAGATAAGGATGAAGTCTCATGATGACATTTGAGATAAGATGAAGGCTCATGATGATTTTAGAGATAAAGATTAAGCCTTATGATGACTTTAAGGATAAGATTTGATTTGATTTGGATAAGATTTGATAAGATCTTATTTGGATAAGATTTGATTTGATAAGATTTGATTCGGATCAGAATGATTAGAGAATATCTGGGAAGATTTGGAATGATTAGAGAATATCTTAAAAGATTTGTAATGATTAGAGAATATTTTAGAAGATTTGAAATGATTGGAATATCTTGGAAGATTTTCAAAAGATTTGAAATGATTATAACTTACTTGGTGCCCAAGTTTCCAAGCCTATAAATAGGGTGCCATGGCTAAGGGTTTCCTCATTCTAAGTTGTGATAAATTTGTGCTAGACGAGAGTGCTTTGAGCTTTAGTGGATAGAAGGCTTTTGTTCATAGAGAAGAAGAAGCACTTGGGCAATGTGTGAGGAGGAGCTTTGGTCAGAAGACTTGAGGATTTACATAAATTGCGAGGAATCCCGAATTAAGTCAAGGTGAGACTCCTATACTCTAAATCCTATTTTTGTTCTCTTATGTGAGACTCCTGTACTTTGTGTCTTATTTTTGTTCTCTTATGTGAGACTCCTATACTCTAAATCCTATTTTTGTTCTCTTATGTAAGACTCCTGTACTTTGTGTCTTATTTTTGTTCTCTTATGTGAGACTACTATTGCATGAAACGTGTTTTGTGTAACGTTTTTGTACGCAAAATCATATTGTTCTCTTACGTGGAATCATGTTGCATATACGAAATGTAATTTCTTGGAAAATATATGTTGTTGGTTTTCAACTATTGCATTTATAAAATTCGTGTGGCCATACTGTTGTACCTATCTATTGTTGTTCGAGGGTAAAAGTCGGATATCCCCCGAGAGGCGCTATGCGTGCGCCATCGAGAAAGCTCTCGTGGGGAAGACCGTGAGTCTAAGGGACAGTGGATGTGGTGTTTGCATGAGTTCTATGAGGTCGGGCCAAGGTGACATGATTAGGGACCTCCCGAGAGGCGCTGTGCGTGCGCCTTTGAGAAAGCTCTCGTTGGAGGAGGCTGACATGTTCTCGAGGCACTTCAGAGTAGTCCTCGTTTTTCTCATATGTTTTATACCTGTTCATGCATTGATATAAACTGTTTTTGGAGCTCCCACTAGAAGGTTCATCTTCTAATTGGACTATGTCCCTGGAATATTCAAACGTTCCAAGTTTAGCAAGCGACTTTAAGGGAAAGAAGATAGCTGAAGATTAAGTTATCTGTTGTCGTATGTAGCATGTTTTAGCTATGTTCCGTTGAGGTTTAGTTTTGTTAAATGTAAGTATGGCTCGATGTATAATTGAGGTATTTAGTTGCTATCTCTTAATGATGAGTCTCCATGTATTGAAGTATTTGAAGATGTACTATGGTACGGATTCTCATGATATAATAAAAGTGAATTCAGTTGTGTACAATATCAGGTTTCGATTATCGCTTTCGCAATTTTTATGATATGCTGGGGGGGTTTGATCGGAATTCGGTGCTTGAGATTTAAGATATGTACCGTGATAAAAAGGAATTTATGTATATTTTGGGACCCAGCATAGTGACACGCTCGGTCAGAAAAATCGGGGTGTTACAACAACATAATGAATCATGCAGTAAATCACATAAAGGTAGAGCTAGTCAGCAGTGTCTGGCACCGGTCAATGATCGATGACTAGGAGTGTTTGCCCAACGGTCCACTTCAGGGTCGTATAATAGTCTACTCTAACGTCACCAAACAGCCGACCCCTACCCCACTGCTCGATAGCTCTAGCAAACCCACACTCAAGAAATCCATAAATAAACTTGTACCTCTAAGGACCTAGTCCCCAAGTTGGGTTCAGCGTCATTTCGAAAGGGGTACACAATACCCCATAGGCACACAACAAATAAAACCCCAACAAGTCTCATATTTAATTTAAATTAATTCATGTTGATAAAATCCTCGATTCGTATAATTAATACGCAAAATCGAAATGAATTAAGGAAATGCGTGGGGTTCATAAAATGAAAGGAGCTCACAAAGGTAGAAGGGAGTTTGCCTCTATTTAGCTAATTTCAGCGTTTTTACACTTGTATGCCACCAAATTAATACACGTTGCAAAATAGAATACGTCCTAAAAGTAATAAAATTGCAACCAAAATGAAATTGTAACCGTACTAAATTATTAATACATGTTTCTTTACTTACCTGGCAAATGAAACATTGATTAAACCTTGAATTTCTCCCAAATTTCCCATTTCTGCGCGCCATCTTTTTCTCCTTAAAATCTTCCCTCAGGTTGCTGTTTGAAATGCCCAATTGTTTCTAAAATTGGGCTTTAAAAAGCCAAAAATTAGGCCGCTCAACACGAGCCACATGGCAGCTGCCCACTGCCTTGCCAAAAACGACGCCATTTTGGGCAAAGAATGGCTAGAAAATTCCAGCAAAATTCCTTCCTCGCGTGCGCACACCCGCTGTTCAATCCCACGACCTGCCGCAAGCCCTTTCACGCGTGTGGCCGCCCGTGCTAGCCAACTTCCTCAACCTATAAGCACACCAACTATTAATAACTCTAATACCCCAAATTTCCAATAATTACTTACCATTTCTACAACACACATAAACATTAATATTTCTCTTAAATCCACAAATATTTGATAATCACCTTATACGCAATAATTAATAATTATCAACTATTCACTAAATTATTCAATTCCAATAAATCAAAAATCACTTCAAATGCAGGATTAAATAATTATTAACCACTCCCAAATTATCGGGATGTTACAGTCTCCCCCCTTAATAAAATTTCGTCCTCGAAATTCTCATTAGTTAGCTCAAGCCAATTAGTGAGACACACCTATTTCAAAGAATTAGATTTATTAAACTCACATTTAACTCTATTTCAACAAAATGAATTCGTAATTCCCATGACAACATCCCACACTCTCCAAAACATTCCATATCATCATTTTTCAGTATTCCCACAAGTCCGAGTCTACTATATATCCTACTTGACTTAATACACTAACACATCTCCCTAATCCATCACCTCAATTAGACCACGTTATGACTAGTAATACCTTAACCAGCTTAAAGAACATCATCAATCATACAACATACAACAACAAGGTTCTCCTATTACAATATCGTAATCCAACCGTTCCCCAAAGCTATCTCGCGTTCTCATCGCACTTTCGTTTAGTACTATCTCGACCACATATCAACCTAAAGGCAAGCTCAAAATTTAGAGGTATTCAATCCCAATGATAAATTGATTCGTAGCACAAAGCTCAATGCAAATGCAGCTAACTTCAAATTCAACTGGTAGTGACAAGAGTGGAGCCATCCTCTTGCATGACGAGAGGGTAATACTCGGTAACGTGACTGGGACCTGCCATGTACTTATGAAGCCTAGGAACATGGAAACAATACTACATACTCAATCAAGAATTTAATAGCAATATCCTTTAGTCTGACTTTTCCAACTGATTCTTAACCAGGTACACAACATTTTCTCGACAGTACTTTCTCTCATAATTTGCCGCGTACGCTCGGGGTCCTATCAATAAATATGGGTAGTCATTTAATCAGAACTATCAAGGAATAAACATTCTCAACTCAATACATTTCGAGATCTAAAATTTCACCAGATCTCCCTCCTAAAGGAATCGACATACCCAATTGTTGGTTCCTATTATGACTTATTTAGTGACCACCAACCCTCAGTCTTGTCTTGCTGCTAATCTTAACTCCAAATAACTAATTAGCCATACCTCCTCTTGATCGCTAAATACTAACTCTGACCTCCTCAAAGACTCTATAAGTTAGCTAGAACACGATCTTTAGAACTGGTGTTATCTGCTCTATAGCCTGCTCGACTGAAAGCACCTCACCATATCAGTAACTATTCTAATCCCCAAGTCATCTCATAGGTCTCCCCAAAAGCGAAAAGTACCTTAAAGATGTGGGTTAAGCATTCTTCTGACTGGCATAACATGCCATCTCATATTTTTGTCGATGTACCACTTGACTAGCACCCAGAGGGGTCTCATTCCCTAGGGTGTGTGGTCCGCAATTAGTATCGAGCGTACTCATAGCAACCACTATCCTGACAGCAGAATCTATAGGGTCCTAGTTTCCGTTACGACATACTTAATGTTACCCTAGGTTACCTCATTTTCTGTAACCTAACAGTTACTTAAACATACAACTAACTTCGGTTCTGGCCATACACCTGGGTATCTCCCGGAACAATAATCTTAAAGGGGTTTTCTTATTTCTAATTCACTTTACCACGGATGCTCCACGGTGGCCCAAAACATCTGCTACCACCTTTGCTTTACCCTATTTATTATAGAACCTCGCAGCCTTAGTCCTTCGTCATGCCAACTGTGATGTCACTTGTACTCTGCTCCACCTATGAGAACTAAACACCTATACCATATCTAGGAAATTATGCCAAATCTCCAAGCATCATAATCGTTGTAAGCTCCAAGTCCACAATTTCGTAATAGTCCTTTAGTTAATTCCCATCACAGATCTCTCTTGGGGTCAAGCTTATCATAAATACATTTGGTTCAGTGCTCTATCAGTTAAGCTCCATCTAGAACTTGGGACTTCGTATTTGTGTTTTGATTTATCCATCCAGATTTGATTAAACTTAGGGTTGATGCCCTAAACGTCCAAGGAATGCAAACCCCTTAGAACCTCAAGTTGCCTCCACACCCCCATCATATTACGTATCTCTCGTTCAAATATGTACCAACAGTTTAACTACCAACTACACATAAGCTACCGCATTACCCAACCTTCAGTTTTCCATCTCAGTACCCAATGTACACATCTTGGTATCTACGTATCTACCATTTACCATCAGACTCCTATAGCACATTCCCACCATGTGGAACCTTTCTGTACCACTCTTAGAAAAATCCAATCATGGACTTCTAGCTCACATTCTACCATGACCTCATCTCTCATGAAATTGACGTAAGCCTTTTGTAAGGCGTCGGAATGCCTGGCGAGACCAAGGAAGCTCCAGACCTCTACCTCTGTCGTCGGTCCCGACCAATCCATAAATACTGTGAAGGCGTCGATCAGCCCAAATGGCATGGCCACAAACTTATAGCAGTCATACGAGTACGACAAGCAATTGTTAGAAAACAGCTCGGAGTTAGACCGACAAATCATTTGCTCAGGAAAAAGGACATTTATGCCTTAAAGCTGCTCGGTTCAATTGCAGGGTCAATCCCTTACTAAGGTAACCTTCCTGGTAAATCTTCAAGAAAGTCAAGAGTATCCCTCTCTCATTCACAACTAGGGGAGGAATCCATCCATACACGCCCTTATCATGAACAACATGCGCTCTAAATGTAGCTTTAAAAGTTCCCTTAATCACTTCCCTTAGACGAGGTACGTGTTATCCCTAATCCGCATCACCAATAGACAATGGTTAGGGACCCAACTAGTCCACCACAAGTTAGGTGTCTGGTCCACTCGGTCTTAGTGAAAATGGTCCGCAACCAAATGTCCATCGTAGGCCAAACTTGTGACTTTCCAAGTTTATACTATTCATCACATTAGGTCACTAGGATACTCTTTACTAATAGCCATAACTACTTGATTCCTAAGGATCCCAAGGCTCAATAGTTTACTAAATACATTTCATTACATAATACCTTCAAACATTGTACATGATGTTTCTCACACAATTCCCATCCTTACAAAACTCATAATTTACAATCATACATTTACATTATAACCCTCCTAATAATCATACTAACTAGAACTCCCCTCATCACCCCTAGAAACCGAGGTAGCTTCATCTGCCAGGTAAGCTAAATCCTCATTGCAAGTTATGCTGGAGCTAGGTTCAACAGGTCCCTCTGGTGGTTGTGACGGTTCCCTCACGGTGGCTTGGACTGACTGGGTGCCAGATAGTGCTCCAATCTTGGGCACGTCCTATACCGGCCCTTAGTAGGGCTCCCAAATGGTAGCTTGTTGCCTCACAACCCTGCCAAAAGCATCATAGTGAGAACGAAGGCTCACATCATTCATCATTACTTCAGTCAACTGCCTCCACACGTCATTCATATGCTTACGGGTGAACAAGACTCATCTCTCTGATAATCCCCAAAAGGTCACGTGGATTGTCTCTTGAAACAACTCGTCAAGCTGATACATATAACCCACTAGGTATTCCTCTTCATCTTACCCACCTCCTCATCCAGAAGCGAACTCCTGTTCCCATTGACACCATAAATGATCCATTGCTGGGAGGTCATCCGGATTGGGTAGGGGTACACCAGGATCTGGTCTTCCAAGTTCCATTGGGAATACTCAAAATCTGCATACATCATCAAATATCAGGCAAATATATTAAGCCTAAACTAACCTCTTACCCAAACACCTAGAGGCAGGCACAAGTCCTAAATAAATCCCATTCATACCACCTCATGGTCCCATCCTAACGTGCACTTATCACCCCTACACGAATATAAATTGGGACACAGTCTATCACACGAATCAACAAAACTCAACTTGACGTAGCCTGACCCTATTCTATTCACCTAGACCTCCCTAACTCTACCCAAAAACCTTGGTGTATAGGAAGTCGTCCCCCAAAACTGACTCAAACTAGGCTCTGATACCAACAATGTAAGCACCCCCGCCTAGATATCCCAACCACTCGAACTACCTGAACGGGAGTGCTCATGGAAGGAGAAAGAATGAAACACAAGATAGGAACTACCCTGGCATGCATACACAAGAATTAAAATAGTGAAAGCTAAGCTATACACATGCATGCACTATGGGCACTCCACTGGCACAGCAGTCACGTGATAAATAAATGCATATAGACTTCTGTGTTGACATACATGAGACACGAGGAATGACCTGGCACAGTAAAGATAATAGAGTAAATCCCACTCAAACATCAGAGTCAACTAGGGCTAACAAGGGAATGATGGGGATTGATGGAACTGCTTGTACACCATATCGACTATACCGCTAGATGCCATATCCCTTGCCCTTGACCCATGCCGCCACTACCTAGAATGATGGAAAGCAAAGTAAGTCAAGAGACTCAGCAAGCATAAATAAAGGAAGGTTGTAGGCTGAACATATCCAGTAAACTCTTCCTAGAACACCAACCCCCATGCACACACAAGCTATAAGACGCCCAACACAGTATAAAAGTGTAAATAAAAGCACGTATTAGTCCTTAGGGCCCACATAAGACACACGACACCCAAGTCCCATACCAACCTGTTGTTGTCCTGAAAGGCAACATATACCTCCAACAAACCTGTGCGTGCCATCCCGAGTCAGTGCTCCCATCACCCGAGCGCTCGCGTTGGTCATCCCGACACTGGAGCTATAAAATAGTCGAGTCGAAGGCTCCCTCAGAACAGTCATCTTGTCTGAAACCTGTGAACTTTCGGTAACCATGCAATGCACATAAAAATGCAATGGCATAGTGAGAATCAACGTGATACACTGGCGCCCATACATCCAAGCATCAGGCTATGCTCTGCCCACATAGTAAACCACACGCGATGCATATGCCTGTGCCAGATGCAATCTAACCATGCTAGAATGTTCGTGTCCAAGCATACTCAATAAATGAATACCCCAACATGCATTGCATACCCATGTGCATATCAACCATGAATGGTAATATAACATAACGAATCATGCAATAAATCACATAATGATAGAGCTAGTCAGTAGTGTCTGGCACCGGTCAACGGTTGATAACTAGGAGTGTCCTCCTGATGTTCCACTTCAGGGCTTTACAATAGTATACTCCAACGTCACCAAACAGCCAACCCTTGCCCCACAGGTTAATAGACCTAGCCAACCCACACTCGAGAAATCCATAAATAAACTCGTACTTCTAAGGACCTAGTCCCCAAGCTGGGTTCGGGGTCATTCCGAAAGGAATGGGGGCGGTACACAATACCCCATAGGCACACAACAAATAAAACCACAACAAGTCTCATATTTAATTTAAATTAATTCAGGCTGATAAAATCCTCAATTCATATAATTAATACGTAAAACCGAAAAGAATTAAGGAAAGGCGTGGGGTTCATAAAATGAAAGGAGCTCACAAAGGTAGAAGAGAGCTTTCCTCTATTTAGCTAATTTCAACGTTTTTACACTTGTATGCCACCAAATTAATACACGTTGCAAAATATAATACGTCCCAAAAGTAATAAAATCACAGCCAAAATGAAATTCCAACCATATTAAATTTTTAATACATATTTCTCTACTTACCTGGCTAATTAAACCCTGAATTTCTCCCACATTTCTCATTTCTGCACGCCATCTTCTTTTCCTTAATTTCTTCTCTTAGGTTGTTATTTGAAATGCCTGATTGTTGATGGAATTGGGCTTTAAAAGCCAAAAATTGGGCAACTCAGCCCGTCGCGTGGCAGCTGCTGGCTGCCCGCCGCCTTGTAAAAAACGACGCCGTTTAGGGCAAAGAATGGCTGGAAAATTCTAGCCAAAATCCTTCCTCGCGCTCGCGCACTCGCGGTTCAAGCCGCCACCTGCCGCAAGCCCTTTCACGCGTGCGGCCGCCCGCGCTAGCCAACTTCCTCAACCTATAAGCGCACCAAATTAATTTTAAAGTGACCTCGCGACAGTTTTTGGAAATTACATAAGTCCCCATAACTTTCAAAAATTCTCACATACTCACCAACTATTAATAACTCTAAGACCCCAAATTTCCAATAATTACTTACCATTTCTACAACACACATAAACATTAATATTTCTCTTAAACCCACAAATATTTGATAATCACCTTATGCATAATAATTAATAATTATCAACTATTCACTAAATTATTCAATTCCAATAAATCAAAAATCACTTCAAATGCAGGATTAAATAATTATTAACTACTCTCAAATTATCGGGATGTTACACAAAGATTGTGGGAGCTTAAAGAAGTTTAAGGTAAACAATGACCCCAAGTGGTGGTAGTCTTACTTGCATTTGTAAGTGTTTTTTTATAAGTTGCATGTAGTGTTGAACATTGCATGATATGTGTCCTAGTGTATCTATGGCCATATGGAGGACTAGTGTTGTGGAAGGGGTTGGTTGATGCCTTAACCTATAGAGGTTATAAGGGTATGGAAGACTACTCATTTGCATTGCATTTTGCATTACATGCTCTCTCATGCTTCATTTACTTATGCATTGAGATTTATAGCTCATGAGGTTTTCATCCTTACCTTATAAGTCTTTATCTGTCAAGAGGTTGGAAATGTTGCAAGCTTGAAGCCTTAGAAGATCTAAGATGATTTAATGTATATTTATTTTGTTGGTTTATGGCTTGATGGAGCCTAAAGCATGTGTTGTAAATTTTATTTTGATGTTTGTTTTGTAAGGCTCAAGAGGGTTGTGTAAGCCTCATTTGTGGAAAAGAAAAAAAAAAAGGAAATTTTGAGATGTGTTTGATGTTTATTTTTGGTGTTGGAATTGGAGGAAAAGTTGAATATTTTTTTATGTTCATTGGGGTATTTTATTTTCTGGAAAAATTTGGGCTAAGAAGCCCAAAGAAGAAAAAAAGGGTGAAGGATGGAAGCTAGTAGTAGTTGGGGCCAGTAGGTGGCCCACAGGGGGTCACAGCAGCAGCAGGCGTGCGGGTGCGAGTGCGCCGCCAAGCGCGGCCAGCAGGCCCTGCCGACCAATTGTTTTTAAATTAAATTTCTAGAAATATGGGATTTTGGGGCATTTCTGGATTAATTTTGGGCCCCGAAGGAATTTTCAAAATAAATGGGATTTTTGGGATATTTTTTGGAGAAAATTCCAAATTTTTGGAAAATTAAAATATATGAGCTTTTCCTCAAAATTGGGAAAATCAATGGGTGGTTTGGAAATTTTGAATTATATGGAGCCTAGTGGAATTCTTGGGAAAGAAGAAGAAATATTATTAAATAATGGGATTTTGGGCATCTTAAATGGAAATTATTTAATCGAGTGTGGAATTTCTAAAGCCCAAATTTTCTAGTCGATTCTGGGGTTAAGGGAAGGGAAGGACGAAGCCTAGTTTCCACCTAGGGCATTTCGTGTTGAAACATAATCCGCCCTTCACAAATGACCAGGCATGTGAGCAATTCGGTTGATTATTCACAAGTGGCACCCGTAAGTGGGAGCGGGGTGTCACATTCAAGGCATATGACAGGAGACAAAGTCTCTTCAACCAGCTAGAGGATCATCATGGTAGCCATGTCACTTTTAGTGACAATTCAAGAGGTAAGATGGAAGGTATTGGATCCATAGGTAACTCTTCTCACACTTACCTTTCTAATGTTTATTATGTTAATGGTCTTAAACATAGTCTTTTTCAAGTATTAGCCAACTATGTGATAAAGGCTATAGTGTTTCTTTTAATGAGCATGAATGCAATGTAGTAGATAAGAATACCAAAACTAAAATTTTTATTGGAAAAAGAAGTGCAAACATGTACATAATTAATATAAGAGAATAAGAGAAGTAGGAAATGATACTTGATTAGTAGCTATAAATCAAAACCAGAATGTTCTATGGCATAAGAGACTAGGTCATGCTAGTATGCATCTAATTTCATAGATAATAAAAAGTGATTTTGTTAATGGCTTACCTAAAATAAACATAGATGAAAATAATTTATGTGATGCATGCATGAAAGGAAAACAAGTTAAATCCTCTTTTAAACCCAAAAACATAGTTTCAACCTCTAGGCCATTTGAACTTCTTCATATGGATTTATGTGGTCCAATGAAAACTCATAGTTTAGGAGGAAAATCTTATATATTTGTGATAGTAGATGACTTCTCTGGTTTACTTGGACAATATTTCTAAGGAAAAAAGATGACACTTTTGATGAATTCATAAAACTATGTAAAAGAATCCAAAATGAAAAAGGTCTAATGATTTCAAATATTGGGAATGATCATGGAAAAGAATTTGAGAATATATCATTCAAATCTTTCTGTGATGAGCATGGAATCTCTCACAACTTTTCAACTCCAATAACTCCTCAACAAAATGGAGTTGTGGAGAGGAAAAATAGATCTCTAGTTGAAATAGCCATAACTATGTTATGTGAGAACTCCTTGCTTAGATATTTTTGGGCTGAAGGAGTGAATATTATTTTCCATATCTTGAATAGAGTTTCTATTTGGCCAATTCTAAAGAAAACCCCTTAAAAACTATATAAAGATAGGAAACCAAATATATCTTACTTTAGAGCCTTTGGATGTAAGTGTTATGTCCTAAATAATGGAAAGGAGAACCTAGGCAAGTTTGATCCTAAAAGTGATGAGTGAATATTTTTAGGCTATTCTTCATCTAGAAAATCCTATAGGATATACAATAAAAGAACTCTAATGGTGGAAGAGTCAATTCGTGTAAGTTTTAATGAAAATAATGAAAACCTTCCTCCATTCGGGCAAAATGATGATGAAAATGAATGGAAAATTCTAGAGTAGCCTCTTGAGGAAGATAATCAAAATTCTCAAAAAGAAGAGGAAAAAGAAGATCCCAAGGATTCGTTGAGTCATAGAGAAAAATCTTATGTTGATGAATCAAGAATATTTAAGCGATATCAAGCAAGGTGTAAGAACAAGATCTCACCTTAGAAATTAAGGTGAATATGTAGCATTCCTATCAAACTTGGATCCCAAAAGCATAGATGAAGTGATAGGATGATCCTAGCTGGATAATGGCTATGTAAGAAGAGGTAAACCAGCTTGAAAGGAACAAGGTATGGACCTTGTACCTAAACCAAAGGATAAGTAAGCCATAGGGACAAAATGGGTGTTAGAAACAAGATGGAAGAGCATGGGACAATAGTTAAAAACAAAGTTAGACTTGTGGCCCAAGGTTACAACCAAGAAAAAGGCATAGATTTTGATGAAACATATGCATCCGTAGCAAGACTTAAAGCCATTAGATTATTGCTAGCTTATGCTTGTAATAAGGGATTCAAGCTATCTAATGGATATCAAAAGTGTATTCCAAAATGGTTTTATAAAAGAAGAAGTTTATGTGAAGTAACCCCTAGGTTTTGAGGATCCTCTCCATGAGGACTATGTGTATAAGCTCACCAAGGCCCTTTATGGACTTAATCAAGCTCCTAGGGCTTGGTATAAATCTTTAAACAATTTTCTCATTAAGAATAATTTCAAGAGACGGAATGTGGACACCACTCTATACATTAAGAAGGATAAAAAGGATATTCTAATAGTCCAAATTTATGTGGATGATATAATTTTTAGATCATCAAATGATAGGTTATGCATGGAATTTTCTGCTATAATACAAGCTAAGTTTGAAATGAGCATGGTGGGGGAATTAAACTATTTCTAGGATTATAAATAAAACAATTAAAAGATAGAATATTTATCAATCAATCTAAGTACATTAGAGATATTATAAAGAAATTCAATATGGATGAGACAAAGTTCATGGATACCCCAATAAGCACATATGTGAAAATAGACAAGGATGAAAGTGGAAAATCTGTAGGTCAAAAATATAGAGGCATGATAGGATCCCTCCTTTATCTCACTGCCTCAAGACCTAATATCCTATTTAGTGTAGCAATATGTGCTAGATATCAAAGTAATCCCAAGGAATCCCACTTGGCTGTAGTAAAAAGAATTTTCAAATATCTTAAGGGATCTTCTTTATTAGGCTTCTAGCATCCTAGAAATTCTCTCTTATAACTTCATGCCTATGCTAATGCAGACTCTGCTGGATGCAAAGTGGAAAGAAAAAACACTAGTGGCACCTGTCAATTGCTAGGAAACATGTTGATCTCATGGTCATCTAAAAAGAAAAACAGTATGGCCACCTCCACTACTGAAACTGAATATGTTTCAGCTAGTAGTTGCTGGGCACAAACTTTGTGTTTAAAACAACAATCGAAAGATTATGGAATTAAGGTAAATCATATTCCTATTAAGTGTGATAATTCTAGTGCTATAAATCTATCCATGAATCCAATACATCATTCAAGAACTAAGCATATAGAAATTAGGAATCATTTCATTAGAGATCATGTTCAAAAAGGGGATTTAGTCTTGGAATATGTGCCAACTAAAAATCAATTAACCGATATTTTTACCAAACCTTTAGAGAAAAATTAGTTCACAAAAATCAAAATTGAATTAGGTGTTATCAAAATTTAAGGAGAAAATAGTCGAGTACAAATCCTATAGTAATCGAGTAAATTTAATCTTTAATTGAGTAAAAATGAATCAGTAATTGAGTATTTTAGACATCTCTCTATTGGATCATTTATAATTGAGTAAGGAATAGTATGTAATCGACTATCGTGTGATATTAATCGAGTACAAATCAATATTAGTCGAGTAAATATTGAAGTAAAGGGGATGCAAGCCTTACTCGATTAACAAATCAAGGTTACTCGACTAAATCAGAAGGCTTTAATCAATTACAAGACTTTAATACCTGAGTAAAAGCATATATTCAATCATTACTCGAGTACAAACCAAAAATAGTCAACTAATCTTCAAGTCATACTCAATTTCAAATAAAAAATAGTCGAGTAAACATTCATTTTATTTTAGAAATTAGTGGTGAGGAGATATTTCACTAAGGGAAAATTTACTCTACTACCCTCGGAGACTACCAGCCTGGTGCCTCCACGTGTCTATCTGTAACGACCCGCTCCCACTTACGGGCGCCACCGGTAAATAATCGACCGGATTACTCACCCGACAACCACAACTGAAGGGTTGGACTATGTTTCAACAGGAAACGCCCTAAGTGGGAACTAGGCTTCATCCTTCCCTTCGCTCCACTCAGGAATCGGTCCTAACTTAAATAAGAAAAATCCAGCAGACCAAGACCCGAAACCCGAGTGAGCTTCACCTCTCTTCAGCTCGCCTCATAGCAAGCTAGAGATAACCCAGGCACAAAGCTAGCATACAAACACTTCTCTGAGTATTGGGGATTTATGAGAACGTACCTCGCTGATCTTTACTCGTTCGGAAACTCGGCTTCTCCAACTAAGCCATAATCAATGAATAATCTCACAATCATTTATCACACAATAATGATTACAATAAATAAACACATCTAGTGCTCAATAGCGCTTACATTCAATCACATAAATACATGAATGAAAATACAGCAGAGTACACCACAACACATCTCAGGCAACAAGCTAATCGCCACAACAGTCTCCCGGCACCATCCCTGCTTGCATCTGGACTTGCATCATCTACACATGAGGTAAAACCTCATGAGTCATAAAGACTCAGTAAGGGTGCAATGCGTGTAAATATGAATATAATCATGTTTATGTATGCCAAATGCATGCAAATGAGGCTAGGCTCACACATCCTCACAACCCACTAAGGTTTGAGGCATCAACCTATCAGCCCCCACCACTAGTCCTCCTTATGGCCACAGGTCCACTAGAGCTTGCATCACACAAGATATAACCACTACATGCCAATGCAACATAAAAACATTATCAAACATATTTACCGACTTGCAAAGCCACCTACATATGGGGCTATCCCCTTACCTGGCTCGAAGCCTCATCTCTGCCTCGGCCCGAATTCTAGCCTGAACCTCTAGTTCCTCTAGGATCACCGCCTCCCCGGTCAAACCTAGATGCAAAACACACAAAACCTCAACTCCATTAACATCCGGCATTTAACCAATGCCCTCAACTACGCCGCACATCGCCAAAATCATCCAACAATAAGATTTCAAATAACCCCAACACAGGGTTTAATCCGATAATTAATTATTCTACATTAACACGCTTAATGCAAATAATTTGGGAAGAAATATTAATTTACCTCGGACAATTTGGAAACGAAAATCGGCCAACCGCCCACACCGGCATTGCCTCTCGAGCTGCCACTTGCGCTCAAAATCTCACTTTCGAGCTCCCGACACGCTCCTCCAGCCCCAATTTAAATTCCAGAACTTTCCCCATATTTTCTGGATTTTTCAGCTATTTTTCCCAAATTTCCAGATTTTCTTTTTATTTCTTTTCTTTTATTTTTCTTTTCTTTTTCCATTTTTTTCTTTTTCTTTTTCTCTTTTCCTTCTTTCTTCTTCACCTCTCGCGCGCACTGTTCACCATCCCCTACCTCTCGCATGCGCACAGCGCACCTGCGCGCTGGCCACCAGCCACCGCCATGCGAGCCGCTGCAACTGTCGACGCCACCCTCGCCGGTTGCCTTCAATCGCCTCTCCATAATTGCCATCAGCCGACACCGGCGCAAGCATCACACCCGCATGCACAGCTGCACCAGCGAGCTGCCATGGCAGCTACTGGCCCAGCTTCGTCGTTGCAGCCCTTGGCCTCCATTGATGACGCTGCCGGCCCTTACTGCTCAAGCCAATGCCGACCACCGTCGGCTGCCTCCATCGTGCCATCGCAACCCACTCGCAGCGCCACCGAGGGCCGCCTCTGTTCTAGCCATGCTACTGCACCCAACGCCACTGAAACCGCCATGGATGCCGAGCTTCTGGCCGCCTCATGAGCCACCGCACGCCCTGGCTGCTTCCCCGCGAGCTACCAGCCACTTGCGGCCACCATCGGCAGCCAAGCTCACCTCGTTCGACCTCCATTGTAGTGGCCATGGCCCCTGTTGCTTCGACTGCTGGAACCGACCAGCAACCTCCCGCTACTTCTCTCTCTCGATCTCGCATGCTCTCTCTCGATCTCACTCTCGCGATCTCTCTCTCAATCGCTCGATCTCTCTCTCGGCCGATCTCGCGATGCCTTGGATCTGCTCTATTCGGCCATTTCAAATGGCAGAGATAAGACATAGGAAGCTTCCTTGAAGCTTCCTCTCACGCGGGCGATTACACATAAATACTTATATATATATATATATATTTACATATTAACCCTTTAATTCTCATTATTTCACTTCAACAATTAATAATTGCTCTTGAAGATTCTTATAATTACACTTGGGCCCTTCCAATGCTTAAATTAATTATAATTAAGCCACTCAAAATCTCGGTTTATACGAAATTAATAACCGACCGCTACTCGGGAATACCGACCTTGACCCTGCGCCTGCACGGGACCTTTATTCGACCCGAAAGCACTTAAGGGTTGCCTTACTCAGAAAACCGAACCATCCCTAGGGTCCCCTCAGCTTCTAGGAGGTCCCCTCTGACTATTCGATATTGGCACCCACTCGAGCTTATACATAATTTATTCCAAAAATTATTCCCGGTCGGACCGCTTCCAGCGTCATTAATCTCATCTTGAGACGCTCATCAATCTCTTGCCCTCTTCCCTGGACATCCAAGTCCCGAGGCACTCCCTGCCGCCAACTCGACAATTTATATATTAATTAATTTCTCGAAATTTACTCTTGGCCTTCCCGGGCCACCTAGGATCCTTTCAAAAATAATCAAACTTTATTTATTTTTAATACCCTGTAATACCGGGTATTACATTCCACCCTCCTTAAAGAATTTCGTCCTCGAAATTCACTTTGCCTTACTCTTCAGCCCAAGCCAATCATATTCTTAGGCTACCTGCCAAATTCCCATGCTCGAGAATTTCGTAGCCAAACCACTTCTCAGCCTTTACCTCAGGTTATTCCCACCTCAAGGCTTCACTTAAGCATTTGATCCTCCGCTTCTCGAGGACATTTAACAACCAACACCGCTTTGGCCTCTCGCCAAAACGCACCAATGGTCGCTGGTCACGCTTACTGCAACGACATTCATCTCCAGATGAATTTTTCTCTGCCTCGAAGCATCGCTTTGCAGGTTTACTTCCCATTTCCCCCTTTTTGCATCAACCGAAACAACTCTCACTAACATTGCATCACTGATCAGTCTACTACGATTTTACGCCGATCACACACGGCAACGTTTCCCATTGCCAATCACACATGGCCACGATTTTACGCTGGTCCAACCAGCAACGTCTTAGCACTGATCATCAGCCGCAATGTTTCTTTTAGTGCCCACAAGACACTCAGACACCTATGCCACCATGGCATACTGCCATTAATCACAAGCATGCACAACTTAAGTTGATCCTCATGGCAACTTCTCATTACCTGTTAACTTACTATGTTAGCACTACTTGGGAAGTAACCATTTGGCCCACCCTGCCAACTTCGACCACTTCATACATGGTCTTCTACTTTGACCAGCCGACCCTTATTTATCGATACGATTACGCATAATCGATATACCTAACACCATGACATGTAATTACACATTTCAACCATACGTGCATTACCCGAGTCCAACTCGAGCTTGATGATGCACGCACCATTACCATATTACCTCGAGCTTAACCATGCTCGGGCCACAACCTTCTCCCAACCAGGAGTTTCTTGCACAAGCACATAGGCTCCTCTGGCCTTCCTTTCTGGCCGATATTGCACGCTAGTAGGGGTCTCATACCCATACCAGGGAACTCTTTACTGAGCAACCCCTCTTCAATACTTCATCCAATTCGGCTTTCACAATCATGCCCCATGCTAGGCCTTATCTTTGCTATTAAACCCTATCGCGAGTCAAGGATCCTACCATTGCGCTTAAGGTCGCGAAACCATTAATCAGCCCTCGTCATCACCCACGGTGCGTGGCACAAGTGATTGGCTTATTACCATCTGCACAATCACTTATTGCATCGCACTTGTAGGATGACTCGTGCCTTTGGTCCGCACCACAACAAGCTAACACGGTAACACCCCTACTCTTGTAGCGGTTTTCTAGCCAAATTTACTCGCCCAGCTTCAATTTCGTTAGGACTTTTTAAATCTCACATTTCTCAACAAAGCCTCTTACTCTTGAAGCATGGAACTTTTCGGCAATCCCAAAATCAGGTTTTTTTCTCAATTTGCGATAAACACCTGATTTAAACCATGGATAATGGTTCCCTTTGTCCTACTCGGCAGGGACAACACCATGACAACAATGGATTTTGTGACAGCGACAATGACACTACCACGTCATCTCAAAAGACTCGCTGCTCCTTGAATCTTACTGGTCATCACAACAAACACGACCCCACCCTTAAGCCGCCTTCATCATATCACTTTGCTATGCTTATTGGAGCTAGCTAATTCCCTGAGAAACTTTGGCTTCTCCCGGACTTCTTACACACTTTGCTACAACTAGCTCACATCACTCAGTAAGCGACCACATTAGCCTTAACGCCATCATCTTCAGCTAAGACGACCTCTTGCCATCGCTTAGCGCCACATCCAACTGCAACTGCCACTTAGGAGCCACCTACGCCATTGACCGACTACTCCCACGACGCCCCACGACCCTGGCCAGTCGCTGCATTACTGCTGTCGCTATTACCAGTTGGCGTCTCCAGTCGCCATCGGCTACCCCCAACCAGTCACCAAACGGCTCCACTAGCTGATTTTCTTTCTTCACAACCATTAACCCCTAACCACGAGGTTAAATCTTATCAATTTCCCACATTCCAAGGCATCCCTCTAGCTGCATCACTCACAGCCTTCAGGTGATTTCATCACCTAAACACCATTCTTGGGATCCAATCTCGTCCTATAAGCTCTTTCTTCGAGCTCTCTTTACCCATTGGCGACATCTTAAAGTCGCCCTCATCTTCCATCTAACCAACTCTATTAGCTCAAGCCAGATCGCCCGACTCACAACCAACACATGCTTCCTCCAAGCACTACACTTGCAATCATCGACTATGACTTCAATTTAAAGTCCACCCATTGGAAATCACCCCTGCCACTCATGTGGAACTCACACTTCCACTCCATGCCATAGGACTCATCTTCCTACTCAGGCACTTGCCATCACGCTGGCTTTCCCTTGGTGATCTATCCTGTTAGAGTGATAGTACCTTAGGAGGTCCATCTAGTGTTGTGGCCCCATGCCCAACTTTTCTTGGGAGAACATCTCAAGTTCTATTGAGGCCACATTTCAACACTACCTTCTATAACTCTCGCTACGGAGTAGTATTCTTTCAAGCGGCACAACTCTGCCCTGACCAACCATCTTTATCGCCTTGGATCTCTTTCTCAAAATTCGCCTAGTCTAACCACCAGGACCCGCTGAACCTTTTTGTACACGGTCAATCAATAAGGCTTTACGTCACAGTCCTCGAGCCTCACGCTCCCATTAGTGCCATCAGGTGCTACCACCTGGCAACTAATCCTATGTCATCACCCGGAAATCCATCCAGTGCTACATGAGGATACTTCCTCATTTTTGCATCGACACATCAGGACTAATATTAGACCGTGCAATTGCAAGCCTTCACGAATTTCAAACCGTGCCTCAGCCACACGTTCAGCATGCCACAAGTCCCATCACAGGATTGGAGATCCCCATACTTGAAACTTTTGCACGCTTCAATAATCCCATCTCATGGTTGGCTTCCTACTCGTAAGTCTCGCCCTCCACGGCACTTACATAACATTTCAGAGCCGTTTACCGACTCCACCCATTGACCCATCTTCCTGCATCACTGCTAGGTCACACAGGGTCCATCATCTCAATTTATCCGATCAATTTTGATCAAATCTAACCACAACTGCGTTAGCATCCTTTAGCAAGGAGCATTGCCACACATCTTGTTATCACACCACAAGATATCACCTAATCGATTCACAATCCTTCTTGCTGCCCTGACAACAAAAGCACTACCACGACACTTCAACCCTCACAGAAATTTAGGTCTAGCCCAGACATAACCTATGGCATACCCCAAGTCTCGGCGTCTAATCGTCTCCATCGCAGATAGGTTACTCCACATAGAGGGCTGCAGTCCCTCCTGTGAACTAACCGTCTATATCCAGTGATTCTTAGCATTAGACCCGTCAACGATAGGCATCAACCATAGCGTTATTCCCATGCTAGACCCGTTTCTTTTCCCGGGTTTCTTCCTTAAACATCTCAAGATGCTACAACACCTCAACATTCGCCAAACCACTTCGACACTACTTTAACGAGATAAAGGGGTTACACTCCACCTGGGTGGAACACCCTGACAACTCTTATTACTAGCAGTTCAGTTGTGGAACTGGCCACAACTTTCGTCACCCTACCGCATTTCACAAATCTTTAGCCCCTGACCATCTGCATAATCACTGTGTTGCCCTGTGCTTTAGGCGAGCCAACACCTGGTCACCATCACCGTGTCACTCCCATACACTGGCCCAACACTGGTTCCCCATCGTGTTGCCCTGTGCTTCAGAGAGTCAACACCTAATCATTATTACCATGTGGCTCCCTTACACTGGCCCAACAACAGTTTCCAACAACATGGCTCAGGTCCCACTCTGATCTGTTTCGCACCTCGTAATGTGACTTTCAGCCTTTCAGTCACACCTCTGATATCGAACTTAACATGACCACCCCGCTACACTCGCAGCCACTATTCTTACCAGCCTTCCTACTCGGCAAAATCTATAGGATCATTACCGCGTTCCACGATTCTTCCTTAGGACTACCCTAGATGTCCTATCCTTAGCAGGAGATTCTCAGTCTCACCTGACCAAATTTCCTAGGGTGCTGCTCCGAATCTTCGGCATTTGACCGTCACCTGCAGTTCACTAAATTGCTCAGGCCCATGGGCCACTTGCCCTCAACGCGAGCCAACTCATTAGTCCTCTGCCACACGGTCCATAGCATCAAATCCGTCACATCGAGCCTTGCACCCTTAGCATCAAGGCTACTTAAAGCCTTCCCGAGCTACGATGGTTCCGCCACCATCTTACCAAAGCCAACTTACTTGGTTATCCTTGCCTTGATAACCTCAAGTTCATACCAGAAGCCTTACTCCTTAGGACTCTACATCTCTTACCGCTTAAAAGACTCTTAAACCACATCACATCTTGAGGCCTCATGATCTTACCCCACAAGATCATACCTCAAGCTCCGGCACCCATAACCATAGAGCACCTACAATTACCTTCCAGGTAATTTGAGACCTCTCGTCTCTCCTTGCACACCCATAGTGCATTCAGTCACGATGCCCAGCTTGGCCTTCCAGCACTCCTCACTCAGGCTCCCATGACTTGGAATTTAAAATTCGGGGCCTCCACATTGCTCACCATGCCCTTGCCCACTCGACATCCGAAGTTAGCATTTCGATCGCGCGCATAGCCTATGGATGTCCTGTTGCCAGAACTCATCGCCCTAGGCCCACACACACCTGTTCATATCCTTCATTGGGTGACCTCCGCGTCTCCCATCAAGGGTCTTGAGACCTTAGGCGTCAACACGACCCCAGGCATCATAATGAGGGTCTATCCACCTCTCATCTCCTGACCTTAGGCGTCCCACTGGACCCCAAGCGTCATAATGAGAGTTTTGATTGGCCCCTCATCTATCGATCACATGAATGGTCACTTGGCCTTACTCAACCAGGACTTCTAACCCAATGGCTCTCACGCTCATATCAACACATGACCAACTCTTTAATACCCAATTTGGATTCCCCTAGATTCCAGCTCGACTCACTTGGGACTTCTATCTCGTGCAAACACCCGCTAGGGTCCACTTGCCACATGCCTATCATTCCCAAGGATAGACCTCGTCTCATCAAGAAGCCAACTAGGGTCCACTCATACCCTAGGCACATCCCCTCTGGGATCGCCATAGCGATACAACCACATGGCACCGTATGCATCTCTTGTGCATAACTCACACCCGACTCCCCTGGGGGTCTTTCCTGATTCTACTTACGTCATGTCTTCACTGGCCATGACATGCAAACGCATTACATGCACACTCCCCATAGAGCCTCACTACAGGCAACCTTACTCCTAGGAGCTTGTCACATAACCAGTTGACGACTCATTTCCTTGAGTCTCGAGCTAACTCCCACTATAGCTCACTTTATCTCAAGCGCTCAAGCCTTATTGCACCACTTCCCAGGGACAACTTTATTCCCTAAAACCAGCTCGGCGAATCCCTGACATAGGGATGCTCCACTAATCCCCTCTCGAACTAGTTATGCTTCGGCTTTGTGTCCCCACACGAGCCTCAACACTTCAATCTCAAGGAGTCCCTATTCTTAAAACACTTCATATCCTCGAAATTCCACATTCGAGTTTTCTTGACACCAACACCCACACTCGGGTTTTCGGTTCCTCATTACTCAACTCGTATACCTCTCACAAGTATATCTTCTCAATCCAGGGTGTTTTCTCATCCCAAGAACAGGAATATCCATACATGCCATTGCAGGCCTCAATAACTTGACCCAATCCCTTAGGGTCCTCGGTCTATATGTCCAACTTTCAAGGTTATCGGACCAACCGTACATTCAAATCTTAAAATTTCAAATCAATTGTTCTCAACCCCAACTCAGCAGTTACGACATTTCGACTTACTTCGAATCATGCCAGACATGCTCTATTCCAAAACTCCGGCAATTACTCACATTAATCACTTAACCGACCACACTTAACACTTAAGCACGCTAGCCTTCCTCACTTATATAGCTAGCCATGCTCTGATACCAACTGTAACGACCCGCTCCCACTTACGGGCGTCACCGGTAAATAATCGACCGGATTACTCACCCGACAACCATAACTGAAGGGTTGGACAATGTTTCAATAGGAAATGCCCTAGGTGGGAACTAGGCTTCATCCTTCACTTCGCTCCACTCAGGAATCGGTCCCAACTTAAATAAGAAAAATCCAGCGGACCAAGACCTTAAACCCGAGTGAGCTTCACCTCTCTTCAGCTCGCCCCATAGCAAGCTAGAGATGACCCAGGCACAAAGCTAGCATACAAACACTTCGCTGAGTATTGGGGATTTATGAGAACGTACCTCGCTGATCTTTACTCGTTCGGAAACTCGGCTTCTCCAACTAAGCCATAATCAATGAATAATCTCACAATCATTTATCACACAATAATGATTACAATAAATAAACACATCTAGTGCTCAATAGCGCTTACATTCAATCACATAAATACATGAATGAAAATACAGGAGAGTACACCACAACACATCTCAGGCAACAAGCTAATCGCCACAACAGTCTCCCGGCACCATCCCTGCTTGTGTAATACCCGGTATTACATGGTGTTGAAATATAAATAATTTTTGATTATTTTAAAAAGACCTCGGGTGGTCCGGGAAGCCCAAGGGTCACTATCGAGAAATTAATTAATAAAATTGTCGAATTGGCAGTTGGGAGTGCCTCGGGACTTGGATGTCCAGGGAAGAAGGCAAGGGATTGGTGAGCGTCTCGAGATGAGGATAATGACGCTGGAAGCGGTCCGATCGGGAATAAATTTCGGAATAAATTTTGTATAAGCCCGAGTGGGTGCCAATACCGAATAGGCGGAAGGGACCTCCTGGAAGCTAAGGGGACCCTAGGGGTGGTTCGGTTTTCTGAATAAGGCAACCCTTAAACGCTTCCGGGTCGAATTGAGGTCCCGTGTAGGCACAGGGACGAAATTGGCTTTATCGAGAAAAAGTCAATTATTAATTTTGAAGAATTAAGGATTTGGTGGCTTTGGAGTAATTAATTAAAATCTTGGGAGGGTCCAAGTATAATTATTGGAATCCCCAAGTGTGATTAAAAATTCTTAAGAGGAATTAATATGTAAATTGGGGGTTAGTGTGTAATTATATATAGATATATATATATAGGCGCTTGCAAGCTTGCTGTCCAAGCTTGCAACAGTGCCCCCCCTCTCATTTTCTCTGAATTTTTGAAGTAGAGAAAGGAGAGAATGGGAGCAGAGCGAGAGCTCATGGTCGGGAGGATGCTGACCGAGAGCAGTCGAGAGAGGGAGATGCGGTGATGGCCGGCGGCTGGAAGATGGCCGATTGAGTGCAGCCATGGCAGACACATGAGGGAGGCAGTAGCAGTGGCAGTCGGTCGTGGCTGAGGCAGAGGCGTTGGCGCGGGGATACCCTGAGGCGACCGTCGATGGCTCAGGTGTGAGTTGCAGTAGCTCGCGGTGACGACGACCGGGTTGCCGAAGGCTGCAGCTGCAACGAGGGAGGAAGACGATCGGCCATGGCAGCTCGTTGGTGTGGCTGTGCGTGCTGGCGGTGGCTCGCGATGGCTCACGCCTGCAATGGTGGATGGCAGCAAGTGCGAGGTGGCCAGCAGGAGTGTAAGGAGGTGCTTGGAAGCGATGGGGATGGCCGAGAGCGCAGCCATGGCAGCTCCTAAGCTTTCGTTGCAGCACCAATGGTGTCCATGGCTATGCTCAGCAGCTGCAAGCAGCGACCCGGGGCAGCTAGTGGTGACCGAGGGAGATGGGAAGAGGCGACGTCGGCCACGAGTGGCGGCTGGAGAGGCCGGGCGGTGGTGGCAGCCGCGCAAGCGCGCTGTGCGCGCAGGCCAGCGAAGAAGAAAGTGAACAGTGGCCGCGCGGGAGAAGAAAAGTGAAGAAGAAAGAAGGAAAAAGGAAAAAAAAAAAGGGAAAAAGAAAAGGAAATGTAAGAAAATCTAGAAAATTGGGGAAAAATCCCAAAAGAATTCCAGAAAATTGGGGAAAAGTCCTGGAAATTATATTGAGGCTCATAGAGCATACCGGAAGCTCGGGAATGGGATTTCGGGCATGAGATGGCAGTTCGGGAAGCAACGTCGGCGTGGGTGATTGGCCGATTCTTCATTCCAATTGAATGAGGTAATTAATTAATTCTTTTGAATTAACTGAAGTAAATTAATTTAATTATTCTCATTATGTGAGATAATGAATTAGGTAGTATTAGTTGGATTAAACCCTGTGTTGGGGTTATTTGAAATTTGTTAATGAATAATTTTGGTGATGTGCGGAGTTGGGATTTTGCGTGTGGTTGCATCTAGGTTCGACCGGGGAGACGGTGATCCTAGAAGAGCTTGAGATTCAGGTTGGAATTCGTGCCGAGGCAAAGATGAAGCTTCGAGCTAGGTAAGGGATGGCCTCATGTGGAGGTGGCCTTGCAAGTTGGTAAATGTGTTTGATAATGTTTTATGTTGCATTGGCATGTAGTGGTTATATCTTGTGTGATGCAAGCTCTAGTGGACCTGTGGCCATAAGGAGGACTAGTGGTGGGGGCTGATAGGTTGATGCCTCAAACCTTGGAGGGTTGTGAGGATGTGTGAGCCTAGCCTCATTTGCATGCATTGGCATACATAAACATGATTATATTCATATTTACATGCATTGCACCCTTACTTAGTCTTTATGACTCATGAGGTTTTACCTCATGTGTAGATGATGCAAGTCCGAATGCAAGCAGGGATGGCGCCGGGAGGCCGTCGTGGCAACTAGCTGAGTTGCCCGAGTTATGTATTTTTAATATTGCTTGTATGTAGCCAGGGGGCGTGGTGTATGTACACCCTTGTGAGTAAATGTCTGTGTTATTGAGCTTAAATGTATTTAATTGTGTAATCATCATAGTGTGATAGATGATTGTGAGATTGCTTGTTGAATGTGGCATAGTTGGTAAAGCCAAGCTTCGGACCGAGTCAAGATCAGCAAGGTATGTTCTCATAAATCCCCAATACTCAGCGAAGTGTTTGTATGCTAGCCTTGTGCCTGGGTCACCTTTGGCTTGCTATGGGGTGAGCTGAAGAGAGGTGAAGCTCACTCGGGTTTCGGGTCTTGGTCTGCTGGATTTTTCTTATTTGTGTTGGGACCGATTCCTGAGTGGAGCGAAGGGAAGGACGAAGCCTAGTTCCCACCTAGGGCGTCTCCTGTTGAAACATAGTCCAACCCTTCAATTGTGGTTGTCGGGTGAGTAATCCGGTCGATTATTTACAGCTTGCATCTGGACTTGCATCATCCGTAAGTGGGAGCGGGTCGTTACAGCTTGCATCTGGACTTGCATCATCTACACATGAGATAAAACCTCATGAGTCATAAAGACTCAGTAAGGGTGCAATGCATGTAAATATGAATATAATCATGTTTATGTATGCCAAATGCATGCAAATGAGGCTAGGCTCACACATCCTCACAACCCACTAAGGTTTGAGGCATCAACCTATCAGCCCCCACCACTAGTCCTCCTTATGGCCACAGGTCCACTAGAGCTTGCATCACACAAGATATAACCACTACATGCCAATGCAACATAAAAACATTATCAAACATATTTACCAACTTGCAAAGCCACCTACATATGGGGCTATCCCCTTACCTGGCTCGAAGCCTCATCTCTGCCTCGGCCCGAATTCTAGCCCGAACTTCTAGTTCCTCTAGGATCACCGCCTCCCCGGTCAAACCTAGATGCAAAACACACAAAACCTCAACTCCATTAACATCCGACATTTAACCAATGCCCTCAACTACGCCGCACATTGCCAAAATCATCCATCAATAAGATTTCAAATAACCCCAACACAGGGTTTAATCCGATAATTAATTATTCTACATTAACTCGCTTAATGCAAATAATTTGGGAAGAAATATTAATTTACCTCGGACAATTTGGAAACGAAAATCGGCCAACCACCCACACCGGCATTGCCTCTCGAGCTGCCACTTGCGCTCAAAATCTCACTTTCGAGCTCCCGACACGCTCCTCCAGCCCCAATTTAAATTCCAGAACCTTCCCCATATTTTCTGGATTTTTCAGTTATTTTTCCCAAATTTCCAGATTTTCTTTTTATTTCTCTTCTTTTATTTTTCTTTTCTTTTTCCATTTTTTTCTTTTTCTTTTTCTCTTTTCCTTCTTTCTTCTTCAGCTCCCGCGCGCACTGTTCACCATCCCCTACCTCTCGCGTGCGCACAACGCACCTGCGCGCTGGCCACCAGCCACCGCCATGCGAGCCGCTGCAACTGCCGACGCCACCCTCGCCGGTTGCCTTCAATCGCCTCTCCACAATTGCCATCAGCGGACACCGGCGAAAGCATCACACCCGCATGCACAGCTGCACCAGCGAGCTGCCATGGCAGCTACTGGCCCAGCTTCGTCGTTGCAGCCCTTGGCCTCCATTGATGACGCTGCCGGCCCTTACTGCTCAAGCCAATGCCGACCACCGTCAGCTACCTCCATCGTGCCATCGCAACCCACTCGCAGCGCCACCGAGGGCCGCCTCTGTTCCAGCCATGCTACTGCACCCAACGCCACTGAAACCGCCATGGATGCCGAGCTTCGGGCCGCCTCATGAGCCACCGCATGCCTTGGCTGCTTCCCCGCGAGCTACCAGCCACTTGCGGCCACCATCGGCTGCCAAGCTCACCTCGTTCGACCTCCATTGTAGTGGCCATGGCCGCTGTTGCTTCGACTGTTGGAACCGACCAGCAACCTCTCGCTACTTCTCTCTCTCGATCTCGCATGCTCTCTCTCGATCTCACTCTCGCGATCTCTCTCTCGGCCGATCTCGCGATGCCTTGGATCTGCTCTATTCGGCCATTTCAAATGGCAGAGATAAGACATAGGAAGCTTCCTCTCACGCGGGCGATTACACACAAATTAATTCACTTCAACAATTAATAATTGCTCTTGAAGATTCTTATAATTACACTTGGGCCCTTCCAATGCTTAAATTAATTATAATTAAGCCACTCAAAATCTCAGTTTATACGAAATTAATAACCGACCGCTACTTGGGAATACCGACCTTGACCCTGCGCCTGCACGGGACCTTTATTCGACCCGAAAGCACTTAAGGGTTGCCTTACTCAGAAAACCGAACCATCCCTAGAGTCCCCTCAGCTTCCAGGAGGTCCCCTCTGACTATTCGATATTGGCACCCACTCGAGCTTATACATAATTTATTCCCAAAATTATTCCCGGTCGGACCGCTTCCAGCGTCATTAATCTCATCTTAAGACGCTCATCAATCTCTTGCCCTCTTCCTTGGACATCCAAGTCCCGAGGCACTCCCTGCCGCCAACTCGGCAATTTATATATTAATTAATTTCTCGAAATTTACTCTTGGCTTTCTCGGGCCACCCGGGATCCTTTCAAAAATAATCAAACTTTATTTATTTTTAATACCTTGTAATACTGGGTATTACACTATCTCAGGAAAGCACCACGTGTCCTCCGGATCTCTAGGATCTCCATCCCATATTTGATTTGAACGAGAGATACCTGGTCAACCGAGATTTTCTCCAATGTCCTCTTTCAGAGGTTATCTTATCTCTTTGGAGGGGGCTTTATGCCATCTATAAATGGAGGTCAACTTCTACAGGCATGGGCATCTTTCACATTTCTTGACCAGCTGCTCTACATCAGACACCATAATCAAACAAAAATACCCTTGTCGAAGGGCCTTCTAATAAAGTGTCCGGGCTCCTATGTGACTTCTGAAAGATCATGAACGAGGAAACAAAGCATGCAACGGAAGCGTTTTAAAATCAAAAACGTTCCTCGTATTGATAAGAATCTAGGAGACTTACTTTTGCGGCGGATTACCGGACGGAATGGAGCGATGGGAGCTTCTTCGCGTTGTGGAGACGACGGCTGTCCTGCTAGCCTTCGGCTCCGTCGCATCAGAACTCAAACGCACCCTTTCGATCTTCCGGAGTATGACTCGAACTCGTGGCCTCTTTTCGGTGAAGAATGAAAAACGACTTAGACGAAAAAACAACTAAAGAGAGATATATATAGGGAGAACCCTAGGGTTAAAACCCTAGTGGGCCAAACCCTAATGGGCCAAGATCTTTTAATTAATTTTCTAATTGGGTTAGCCCAATTAATTAATTAAAACCCTAATGAACTATTATTTTATTCTAGCCCAATGGACCATTCTGAATAAAATAATTCTCTCTCAATGTAATTCATCCAACAAGCCAAATGTATTAAAAAATACATGAGTTACATCGAGCTACCCCGGGGACCAAAAGACAAATTATTCACGGCTACTAAAATGACCAAAATATCCCTGCTACCTAGTAGCTATATTTTGTCATTCTAAGTGTTCCAACTATCACCATATGGTAACACTGACCCCACGAATAATTTTGCATATGCCATGTCTTTGACCTACTAGTGTAATGACGAAAATACCCCTCTGCGTAACACCCATCATTTAGAAAGGAATAATGTACTAACACCTTTCTAAATGACTTCTACCATCCTTAGATCACTAGTCCAATAATCCGTGACTACTCGAATGTAATTGCTTATCACTGGGAGCTACCCAGAAGCACACACTCTTAAGTCACGTTCCCAGGGCCCTGGATTGTTCGATTATTCTTGGACAATCACAAGGGGGTGAATCACAGAAACTATCTTGTATTAGTCTGTCTTAGCTAATTAGAAACCATACTCCCAACTCAAAAGAATATTGATCTTTGACAGACCTCACCTACAATGAATCTAAGAATATAGCTCTAGGTTCACTAGACCACCAACTAATACTCAAGTATTAGAGTACTCGTCCACGTAGTAGCAGTGATAGACTAGCTCCATGATAATTAGTACTTTGTCATTAGCTTCTATCACAGGTCCACTCTACGCATTCCAAATGCGCTTGTACAATTAGAGTAAACGGACTGTTTACTGGCTAAGGCAAGCCATCCTCCATTAGGATCTATTGCACAATGATCTTATCATGATAGAATGCCCAGTTCTATCAAAAGATCAAGAGTTATATTTTCTTGCTTATTAAGTACCCATGATTCATGCCTAACTGTGAAGAACGACCCATCACATGAATCACTTACTTAATAGCATGGACACCTTTCCAACAATTAAATGCAAATAATATATGTGCCATAAACTGAACAGAAAGAAACATCATTACCATAAATTAAACAAAACGTGTCTTTAGGGCATACATTTCCAACAACTTCCACATATTCCCTCATAGATCTCTCTGAAAATATAGTTAGCTTCATGTGGCCTCATGCACTTCAAGAGTGGTTGGGTGAAGGATCTCTTATACAACTCATCGTTGATTAGTATAAACTTCTGAGCCTCATTTTCACCTCACGGGCCTCTAAGTCATTCTCTGGTAGCTCTCCGTCTTTCAAATAACTGATAAAAGGATCCAACCAACTTGGTTCCAAGTCGAGACATAGTTGCTCCACGACCTCGTTAATGCTTCTTTGGGGTAATATCTCGATAAAAATCTGTCAGGAATAGTTTGGGAAAGAGGACAACGCGATCCGAGATAAGGTGTCTGCTTCCATATTCTAGGATCAGGGCACATGCTCTATATTCACAGATCTGAAATGACTAAACAATTCCTGAACAAAAACTAGATATTTGGACATGTGGTCCTCCCTGGCCTTATATTCTCCCTTCACTTGCTGAACCACTAGGTTAGAATTAGACAGTACATTCAGATGTCTCACCCCGAGTTGTGCTGCTAACTTCAAACCAGCTATAAGAGCCTCATACTCTGCCTCATTGTTGGACACCCAGAACTCAAAATGCAAAGCATATAGCCAGGATTAACCCTCGGGGCTCTTAATCATCAACCTGGCTCCACCACCCCCAGAGTTTAAATTGCCATCCACCGCCAGCATCCATGGTCTTAGGCTGTCCTCTAATGATCCTCCAAGCCCAAATCCTTCAGTAATGAAGTCTGCTAAAGCCTGGGCTTTAATAGCTAAATAAGGCCTATGTAAGTAAAGCAAGATCGCTACGGGGCAAGCAACGTAGTTCAAAAATTTTGAACCTTATCCCGATCCCGACGATTGGATCAACGTTGAAATCAAATCATTCACAAACAAATAAGTAAATCTAACCTTTAGATTATCGAGTCGTTCGCAGATTTGAGCCGTCCAAGCGTTCGCCCTCTAACTCATGATACGGAGCACGAGTCTATTGGCAAGGAGAGCGGAATAGGAGTGCTAGCTCCTTCTCCTTTGCATGGCTTGTGTATGGACAAAAAAAGAACGCCCTCGTTTCATATTAATGCCAAAAGAAACGAGGAAGAGTAAACGGCAATACGTTTTTCAACCCTTGAAAAATGATACCAAAAACCCCTTATATTTGGGCAACCCGTAAATGGGTATTTATAAGGAGCTCTAGGGTTTCTTAAACCCTAATGGATATGAGCTGGCCCATTTAATTTAGTCCAATTAGGAACTTAAATTAAATGGGTTTATTCTAGTCCAACTAGGATTATAATTAATAAAATATTGTGGCCCAAATCTAATTCAAGCCCAAATATATTTTATTTAATATTTGGCTCAAATCTAATTTGGTCCAAATATAATATTTAATATTTGGTCCAAATCTAATTTAGTCCAAAAATTGCAAATATTTAAAAACAATTGGCCGGCGGGGCCCACGGTGCTCCCCGGGGCCTAGCTGCGCGCTGGCAGCGCGCCCCCATGCCCACGCGCCCCTGCTCACACCCGCGCGCCCGCCTGGCACGCCCACTCGCGCGCGCATGGCTGCCTGCACCCTGCTGCTGCCTGCTGCCTACTGCCCCTGTTCACTTCTTTTCCCTTTTTTTTTTTTCTTAGGCATTTATACCCCAAAATTTTCATAAATTAAAATAAATAAAAATACTTCACTTTTATCCAATTTTTGTCTCTAATTTTCCAACAAAATCATTTTATTTTTCATCTTGGTTGCTTCCCACAACACACCCAACAATAAGGCTTTCACCCACCCTAGGCTTCAACATGCCATAAGCCAATGCCTCATTTCAAAATAAAATCAAACATTCCAAAATATAAATTACACACATGATCTTAGGCTTAAACAAGCCATCACCAACCAAATAAATTTACATCTTATAAATCAAACACAACAACATAGGCTTCCATAAGCCATAATAAGCTCTTGGGTCTTCATTCCCATACTTTCCCATGCCATTTCACCATTGTCTTTACTTTACCATGCTTTCACAGCCTACATGTGAGGGTAAAAACCTCATGAGCTATTAAGCTCAATAAGGGTGCAATGCCAAATAAATATGAACATAACAAGATTATATGATGCCAAATGCATGCAAGTGTGGCTAAATTTCTTTGCCCTCACAACCCTCCAAGGTTAGAGGCTTCCCCCTTTCTTTTATTTTCTTTCATCTTCTCTCTTTCTTTCTTTCTTCAAGGCTCTTCAAATGGAAAAAATTTGAGATAAAAGCTCTATTCTCCTTTTTATACTTCTCTTGTCTTGAAATCTCAATTTCAAGACTTCATCTTAGCCCTTGATTTCCCCATCGTTTTTTGAGAGAAAATCCTAACCACACAAGAAAGCACAATCCATGTGCTTTTGTCTTGATTAATCTCATCCATTGGATCATTTGGCCTTTTCAAGACTTAATCCCCACCATTTAAAGAAAGCACACTTTTAATAGGTTGGCAATCCATGCCATTTCCTCTCTTTAAATCCCCACCCTTGGATTTATTTTTTATTTCAAGAATACATCTCATCCATTAGATCTCTTGAATTTCCCATTTAATTAAATGAGACTATTTTCATAACCATCACACTTGAGAGACATAATTAATTTCTTTCCCATTTAATTTAATGGGACTAATTTCCACCATCACATGAGAGACCACTTTGAAAGACATAAATGCTTTCTTTCTCATTTAATAAAATCTCCATATTTTTCAAATATTAATGCATGACTAATTTATTTTCTTTTGGATTTTTCCTTTAATCCAACACCATAATGCCTCTCATTAGATACTTGAAAGACTAAATTGAATTTCCTTTGCCTTTACTTTAATCTCTCCATTTAACTTGGACCACAAAATGCCAAGTGTCACAACAAGACACTAACCTTGGCTTCCAAGTTCTCATCTCCACCATCCATGTGGCATTACCACATTTATTCACCAACTTAGGGAAAACATAATTATTTTCTCAAATAATTCAAAATCCACCATTTCCCTATTTTTCATAATTAAATTCCTTTATGGAATTAATTCAAAAATACCCTTTGTGAATTTATTAATCCCATATATCTCCACATAAATATCAATTTGGGATTTTATTCACTTACACACCTAATTCCACATAGGAATTATTTTTAATTTATCAAAATACCCTTTATTAGACTTTACTATCCAAATTACCAAATACCCCTCTCATAGGGCACCCTCAATCTCAAGGATCTAGCACATTCTCAAGGGCATTTTTGGAAATTTTCTTACTCCCTTTCTCATCCTCTTAACACCGGTCACACTGAGTGTTACATTCCTCCCCCCTTAAAAGAATTTCGTCCTCGAAATTCGTCTTACCATAATCTCTTGCCCAAGACAATCACATTCTCGGGCTACATGGCAAATTCTCGCGCTCGAGAATCCCATAGCCTATCCATTCCTCACATTTACCTCGGGTTACACCTACCTCAAGGCTTCGCTTTAGGCTTTTGATCCTCCGACTCTCGAGGACATTCAACAACCGAACACTGCTTTGGCCTCCCACCAAACCACACTATTGGTCGCTGGTCTCGCTCACTGCAATGCTGTCCATCTCCAGATGGATTTTCTCTGCCTCGAAGCATCACTTTGTTATCCACTTACCATTTTCCCATCACTCGAACAAACTCTCACTAACATTGCATTACTGATTAGTCTACTACGATTTTACGCCGATCACACACGCCAACGTTTTCCACTGCCAATCAACCATGGCCACGATTTTACATTGGTCCAACCAGCAACGTCTTAGCACTGATCATCAGCCGTAATGTTTCTTTTAGTGCCCACAAGACACCCTAACACCCATTCACCATGGCATATACCGCCATTAATCACACACATGCATAGCTTGAGTTGATCCTCATGGCAATCTCTCATTACCGATCAACTTATCATGCTAGCATTACATGGGAAGCACCCATTTGGTCCACCCTGCCAACTTCGACCATTTCATACATGGTCTTCTACCTTGACCAGCTGCCCTCTCATTTATCGATATGATTACGCAAAATCGATATACCAGCTGACCCACATTTCAACCATACGTGCATTACCCGAGTCTAACTCGAGCTTGGCGATGCACGCACCATTACAATCTCACCTGAGCTCAACCATGCTCGGGCCACAACCTTCTCCAATTAGGAGTTTCTTGCATAAGCACATAGACTCCTCTGGCCTTTCTTTCTGGCCGATATTGCACGCTAGTAGGGGTCTCATACCCATACCAGGGAACTCTTCATTGAGCAACCCCCTTCGATACTTCACCCAATTCAGCTTTCACAATCATGCCCCAGGCTAGTCCTTACCTTGGCTATTAAACCCCACCGTGAGTCAAGGATCCTACCATTGCTCTTATGGTCGCGGAACTATTAATCGACCCTCGTCATCACCCACGGTGCGTGGCATAAGTGATTGGCTTATTACCATCTGCACAATCACTTATGCATCGCACCTATAGGATAACTCGTGCCTTTGGTCCGCACCATAACAAGCTAACATGGTTACACCCCCACTCTTGTAGCGGTCTTCTAGCCAAATATACTCCCCAGCTTCAATTTCATTGGGACCTTTCAAACCTCACCATTTCTCAATAGAGCCTCTTACTCTTGAGGTATGACACTTCCAACCATCCTAAATCAAGTTAATTCTCAATCCGCAATAGACACCTGACTTCAAACAATGCATAATGGTTCCCTTTGTCCTCCTATGCAAGGACAAACACCATGACAGCAATGAATTTCCTCCCATGGTCATTGCATCTCCAATTTCACAAGCACCAGCCTTCATGCCCATTCACACTCAGCTTCGAGGTCCTACCATGCATCATGGTTACCTTTGACCTTCCTGACAACATCCTTTCCCTGACAGCGACGATGACACCAAGCATGTCATCTCAAAAGACTCGCTGCTTCATCAATCTCACTGGTCATCGCGACCAGCACGACCCCACTCTTAGGCCGTTTTCCCTCAAATCACTTTCTATACTTATAGCAACCAGCTAATTCTCTGAGAACTCTGGCTTCTCTTGAGTTCTTATACACTTTGCTACAACCAGCTCACGCCACTCGGTGAGCGATCACATGGGCTCTAACACCATAGAGCTTTAACTAGCCGATTTCCTTTACAATCATTTAACCTAACACGACACGATAATTCCCGTTAATGCCCACACACTAAGCATAAGGCATCCTCTAGCTAATCGCTCACAGCTATTAGATGATTTCATCACCTCATCATCATTCCTAAAACCAATCTCGTCCCATAAGCTCTTCATTCGAGCTCTCATCACCCATTGGAGACATTTTAAATTCGCCCTTATCTTCCATCTAACCGACTTGATTAGCTCTAGCCGGATCACCCGGCTTACAACCAACGCAACCTGTCTCCAGCACTACTCTTGCAGTCATCGACTATGACTTTGATTTAAACTCCTCACATTGGAAATCATCCCTGCCATTCATGTGGAATTCACACTTCCACTTGATGTCGTAGCCTCACCTTCCTACTCAGGCACTCGTCATTTCGCTGGCTTTCCCCTAGGGATCTGTCCTGATAGAGTTGTAGTGCATTAGGACATTTATCCCACACTGTTGCCTCATGCTCAACTCCTCTTGGGAAACATCTCAAGTTCTACCCTGACCACATTTCAACTACCATTGATAGCTCTCATTCTGGAGCCACATTCCTTTAAAGGCACAATCTACCCTGACCAACCATCTTTTATCACCTTGGATCTCTTTCTTAAAATTCGCCTGGTTTAACCACTAGGACCCGTTGAACCTTTATACTAAAGCATACTCGGTACCCAACAAGGCTTTACATCACAGTCCTCGAGCCTCACCTCCCATCATTGCCATCAGGTGCGACCACCTGGCAACTGATCCTGTGTCATCAATTGGAAACCCTTCGGTGCCACATGAGGATACTTCCTCATTTCGCGTCAACACGACAAAAACTAACACTAGATTGTGCCATTGCGAGCCTTCATAGATTTCGAACTGTGCCTTAGCCACGTGTTCAATCTGCACAACACCCTTCACTGGATTTTAAATCCCTTTACTCGAAGCCTTCACACACTTCAATATCCCCATCTCATGGTTACTTCCAACTCGTAAGTCTCGCCCTCCACGGCACTTACTTTACATCCTGGAGCCATTTACCGACTCCACCATCAATCCCGTCTCCATGCATTACTGCAAGATCACACTGGGTCCATCATCCCACTTTACCAAAATAACTTCGATCGAATTACCACAATCATATTAGTAAGTCCCTTTAGCAGGAGCATCACCATACCTTTTGTTATCACACCACAAGAATCACCCCCTCGATTCACAACCTTCTTACTGCCTTGACACCAAAAGCACTACCACCATACTTCAACCCTTACGAATTT